>NW_026112476.1:0-115000 GCF_024323335.1 Lathyrus oleraceus
TCCAATGATATTTTTTGTGCTTTTTTTCATTCATAAGGTGATATCTGTCTAAAACTTAACGTCACATTCAGATCCTCTACCAAAACATGACTGTGTTGTACATTTATTTTTCCAAAAATGGGAGATTAACTCCACATGTTATATCATGAATGGAAAACAGTTCTAACAGCATATAAGCAATTGTACATAAGTTTAATCCTTTAAAAAAATACTAATCTAAAAGATCGAATCTCATTCTCCGTTTGTTCTTCATTCTATGTTTTTTTTAACACATTGTAAAATTCTAATCCCTCTATCTCAAATTATAAATCATTTTCTCTAAACTTACGTACAATTGCTTATATACTGTTAGAATTATTTCCCTAAAACTCAAAAAACCCTAAACCTTAAATATATAATATATATATATATATATATATATATATATATAGATATATATATATATATATATATATATATATATATAATATACATATATAATGGTTAAAGATTTAAGTCTTTTTTATTTTAATTTTGTAATTAAATTGTTTATTTAAAAAAAAGGATAAAACATAGGTGTTGTTTCAATGATATTTTTTGTGCTTTTTTTTTTCATAAGGTTATATCTGTCTAAAACTTAACGTCACATTCAGATCCTCTACCAAAACATGACTGTGTTGTACATTTATTTTTCCAAAAATGGGAGATTAACTCCACATGTTATATCATGAATGGAAAACAGTTCTAACAGCATATAAGCAATTGTATATAAGTTTAATCCTTTAAAAAAATACTAATCTAAAAGATCGAATCTCATTCTCCGTTTGTTCTTCATTCTATGTTTTTTTAACACATTGTAAAATTCTACTCGCTCTATCTCAAATTATAAATCATTTTCTCTAAACTTACGTACAATTGCTTATATACTGTTAGAACTATTTTCCCTAAAACTCTAAACCCTAAACCTAATATATATATATATATATATATATATATATATATATATATATATATATATATATATATATATATATATAATGTTAAAGATTTAAGTCTTTTTTATTTTAATTTTTGTAATTAAATTGTTTATTTAAAAAAAAGGATAAAACATAGGTGTTGTTCCAATGATATTTTTTGTGCTTTTTTTCATTCATAAGGTGATATCTGTCTAAAACTTAACGTCACATTCAGATCCTCTACCAAAACATGACTGTGTCGTACATTTATTTTTCCAAAAATGGGAGATTAACTCCACATGTTATATCATGAATGGAAAACAGTTCTAACAGCATATAAGCAATTGTACATAAGTTTAATCCTTTAAAAAATGCTAATCTAAAAGATCGATCTCATTCTCCGTTTGTTCTTCATTCTATGTTTTTTTTAACACATTGTGAAATTCTAATCCCTCTATCTCAAATTATAAATCATTTTCTCTAAACTTACGTATAATTGCTTATATACTGTTAGAATTATTTTCCCTAAAACTCTAAACCACAAACCTTAAATATATAAATATATATATATATATATATATAGATATATATATATATATATATATATATATATATATATATATATATATATATATATATATATAATGTTAAAGATTTAAGTTTTTTTATTTTAATTTTTGTATTTAAATTGTTTATTTAAAAAAAAGGATAAAACATAGGTGTTGTTCCAATGATATTTTTTGTGCTTTTTTTCATTCATAAGGTGATATCTGTCTAAAACTTAACGTCACATTCAGATCCTCTACCAAAACATGACTGTGTCGTACATTTATTTTTCCAAAAATGGGAGATTAACTCCACATGTTATATCATAAATGGAAAACAGTTCTAACAGCATAAAAGCAATTACATAAGTTTAGTCCTTTAAAAAAATGCTAGTCTAAAAGATCGAATCTCATTCTCCGTTTGTTCTTCATTCTATGTTTTTTTTAACACATTGTAAAATTCTACTCCCTCTATCTCAAATTATAAATCTTTTTCTCTAAACTTACGTACAATTGCTTATATATTGTTAGAACTATTTTCCCTAAAACTCTAAACCCTAAACCTTAAATATATATATATATATATATATATATATATATATATATATATATATATATATATATATATATATATAATGTTAAAGATTTAAGTCTTTTTTATTTTAATTTTTGTAATTAAATTGTTTATTTAAAAAAAAGGATAAAACATAGGTGTTATTCCAATGATATTATTTGTGCTTTTTTTCATTCATAAGGTGATATCTGTCTAAAACTTAACGTCACATTCAGATCCTCTACCAAAACATGACTGTGTCGTACATTTATTTTTCCAAAAATGGGAGATTAACTCCACATGTTATATCATAAATGGAAAACAGTTCTAACAGCATAAAAGCAATTATACATAAGTTTAGTCCTTTAAAAAAATGCTAGTCTAAAAGATCGAATCTCATTCTCCGTTTGTTCTTCATTCTATGTTTTTTTTAACAAATTGTAAAATTCTACTCCCTCTATCTCAAATTATAAATCTTTTTCTCTAAACTTACGTACAATTGCTTATATATTGTTAGAACTATTTTTCCCTAAAACTCTAAACCCTAAACCTTAAATATATATATATATATATATATATATATATATATATATATATATATATATATATATATATATATATATATATATATATATATATATATATATGTGTGTATATATATATATATAATGTTAAAGATTTAAGTCTTTTTTATTTTAATTTTTGTAATTAAATTGTTTATTTAAAAAAAAGGATAAAACATAGGTGTTATTCCAATGATATTATTTGTGCTTTTTTTCATTCATAAGGTGATATCTGTCTAAAACTTAACGTCACATTCAGATCCTCTACCAAAACATGACTGTGTCGTACATTTATTTTTCCAAAAATGGGAGATTAACTCCACATGTTATATCATGAATGGAAAATAGTTCTAACAGCATATAAGCAATTGTACATAAGTTTAATCCTTTAAAAAAATGCTAATCTAAAAGATCGAATCTCATTCTCCGTTTGTTCTTCATTCTATATTTTTTTTAACACATTTTGAAATTCTAATCCCTCTATCTCAAATTATAAATCATTTTCTCTAAACTTACGTATAATTGCTTATATACTGTTAGAATTATTTTCACTAAAACTCTAAACCATAAACCTTAATATATAATATATATATATATCTATATATATATATATATATATATATATATATATATATATATATATATTATATATATATATATATATATATATATATATAATGTTAAAGATTTAAGTTTTTTTATTTTAATTTTTGTATTTAAATTGTTTATTTAAAAAAAAGGATAAAACATAGGTGTTGTTCCAATGATATTATTTGTGCTTTTTTTCGTTCATAAGGTGATATCTGTCTAAAACTTAACGTCACATTCAGATCCTCTACCAAAACATGACTGTGTCGTACATTTATTTTTTTAAAAATGGGAGATTAACTCCACATGTTATATCATGAATGGAAAACAGTTCTAACAGCATATAAGCAATTGTACATAAGTTTAGTCCTTTAAAAAAATGCTAATCTAAAAGATCGAATCTCATTCTCCGTTTGTTCTTCATTCTATGTTTTTTTTAACAAATTGTAAAATTCTACTCCCTCTATCTCAAATTATAAATCTTTTTCTCTAAACTTACGTACAATTGCTTATATATTGTTAGAACTATTTTCCCTAAAACTCTAAACCCTAAACCTTAAATATATATATATATATATATATATATATATATATATATATATATATATATATATATATATATATATATATATATATATATATATATATATATATATATATATATATATATATATATATATATATATATATATATATATATATATATATAAGGTTAAAGATATAAGTCTTTTTTATTTTAATTTTTGTAATTAAATTGTTTATTTAAAAAAAAGGATAAAACATAGGTGTTGTTCCAATGATATTTTTTGTGCTTTTTTTCATTCATAAGGTGATATCTGTCTAAAACTTAACGTCACATTCAGATCCTCTACCAAAACATGACTGTGTTGTACATTTATTTTTCCAAAAATGGGAGATTAACTCCACATGTTATATCATGAATGGAAAACAGTTCTAACAGCATATAAGCAATTGTACATAAGTTTAATCCTTTAAAAAAATACTAATCTAAAAGATCGAATCTCATTCTCCGTTTGTTCTTCATTCTATGTTTTTTTTAACACATTGTAAAAGTCTACTCGCTCTATTTCAAATTATAAATCATTTTCTCTAAACTTACGTACAATTGCTTATATACTGTTAGAACTATTTTCCCTAAAACTCTAAACCCTAAACCTTAAATATATATATATATATATATATATATATATATATA
The DNA here is from genome assembly GCF_024323335.1 of Lathyrus oleraceus. Classification (NCBI taxonomy): domain Eukaryota; kingdom Viridiplantae; phylum Streptophyta; class Magnoliopsida; order Fabales; family Fabaceae; genus Lathyrus; species Lathyrus oleraceus. Next base: position 4,401 of record NW_026112476.1, read on the forward strand.
TATATATATATATATATATATATATATATATATATATATCTATATATATATATATATATATATATATATATATATATAATGTTAAAGATTTAAGTCTTTTTTATTTTAATTTTTGAAATTAAATTGTTTATTTAAAAAAAAGGATAAAACATAGGTATTGTTCCAATGATATTTTTTGTGCTTTTTTTCATTCATAAGGTGATATCTGTCTAAAACTTAACGTCACGTTCAGATCCTCTACCAAAACATGACAGTGTCGTACATTTATTTTTCCAAAAATGGGAGATTAACTCCACATGTTATATCATGAATGGAAAACAGTTCTAACAGCATATAAGCAATTGTACATAAGTTTAATCCTTTAAAAAAATGCTAATCTAAAAGATCGAATCTCATTCTCCGTTTGTTCTTCATTCTATATTTTTTTTAACACATTGTGAAATTCTAATCCCTCTATCTCAAATTATAAATCATTTTCTCTAAACTTACGTATAATTGCTTATATACTGTTAGAATTATTTTCACTAAAACTCTAAACCATAAACCTTAAATATATAAATATATATATATATATATATATATATATATATATATATATATATATATATATATAATGTTAAAGATTTAAGTTTTTTTATTTTAATTTTTGTATTTAAATTGTTTATTTAAAAAAAAAGGATAAAACATAGGTGTTGTTCCAATGATATTTTTTGTGCTTTTTTTCGTTCATAAGGTGATATCTGTCTAAAACTTAACGTCACATTCAGATCCTCTACCAAAACATGATTGTGTCGTACATTTATTTTTCTAAAAATGGGAGATTAACTCCACATGTTATATCATGAATGGAAAACAGTTCTAACAGCATATAAGCAATTGTACATAAGTTTAATCCTTTAAAAAAATACAAATCTAAAAGATCGAATCTCATTCTCCGTTTATTCTTCATTCTATGTTTTTTTTAACACATTGTAAAATTCCACTCGCTCTATCTCAAATTATAAATCATTTTCTCTAAACTTACGTACAATTGCTTATATATTGTTAGAATTATTTTCCCTAAAACTCTAAACCCTAAACCTTATATATATATATATATATATATATATATATATATATATATATATATATATATATATATATATATATATATATATATATATATATATATATATATATATATAAGATATAAGTCTTTTTATTTTAATTTTAGTAATTAAATTGTTTATTTAAAAAAAAGGATAAAACATAGGTGTTGTTCCAATGATATTTTTTGTGCTTTTTTTCTTTCATAAGGTGATATCTGTCTAAAACTTAACGTCACATTCAGATCCTCTACCAAAACATGAATGTGTTGTACATTTATTTTTTCAAAAATGGGAGATTAACTGCACATGTTATATCATGAATGGAAAACAGTTCTAACAACATATAAGCAATTGTACATAAGTTTAATCCTTTAAAAAAATACTAATCTAAAAGATCGAATCTCATTCTCCGTTTGTTCTTCATTCTATGTTTTTTTAACACATTGTAAAATTCTAATCCCTCTATCTCAAATTATAAATCATTTTCCCTAAACTTACGTACAATTGCTTATATACTGTTTGAATTATTTTCCCTAAAACTCTAAACCCTAAACCTTAATATATATATATATATATATATATATATATATATATATATATATATATATATATATATATATATATATAATATAAATATATATATATATATATATATATATATATATATATATATATATATATATATATATATATATATATATATATAAGGTTAAAGAGATAAGTCTTTTTTATTTTAATTTTTGTAATTAAATTCTTTATTTAAAAAAAAAGATAAAACATAGGTGTTGTTCCAATGATATTTTTTGTGCTTTTTTTCTTTCATAAGGTGATATCTGTCTAAAACTTAACGTCACACTCAGATCTTCTACCAAAACATGACTGTGTTGTACATTTATTTTTCCAAAAATGGGAGATTAACTCCACATGTTATATCATGAAAGGAAAACAGTTCTAACAGCATATAAGCAATTGTACATAAGTTTAATCCTTTAAAAAAATACTAATCTAAAAGATCGAATCTCATTCTCCGTTTGTTCTTCATTCTATGTTTTTTTTAACACATTGTAAAATTCTAATCCCTCTATCTCAAATTATAAATCATTTTCCCTAAACTTACGTACAATTGCTTATATACTGTTAGAATTATTTTCCCTAAAACTCTAAACCCTAAACCTTAAATATATATATATATATATATATATATATATATATATATATATATATATATATATATATATATATATATATATATATATATATATATATATATATATATATATATATATATATATATATATATTATATATATATATATATATATATATATATATAAGGTTAAAGAGATAAGTCTTTTTTATTTTAATTTTTGTAATTAAATTGTTTATTTAAAAAAAAGGATAAAACATAGGTGTTGTTCCAATGATATTTTTTGTGCTTTTTTTCATTCATAAGGTGATATCTGTCTAAAACTTAACGTCACATTCCGATGCTCTACCAAAACATGACTGTGTTGTACATTTATTTTTCCAAAAATGGGAGATTAACTCCACATGTTATATCATGAATGGAAAACAGTTCTAACAGCATATAAGCACTGATCTCTGAGTCGAAGAAACTGTATGCAACATCATCCTTCAAGCCGGGTCTTCTCATATCTGGGCAGAAGATCTCTCAACCAGGATCTCGATCAAAAGGGTCCCTGTATATGCGTAAACATGTGTTAGATGCAGGTGAATGCAAAATGTAATGATGCTGATGAATGAATGCAATGCATTGCCATCCTCCAAGCCATCTGATCATCTGCACTGAAACCGGTCTCTGAACTGATCATAACCATCTGAGGAATGTACAATCACAAATCCGACCCACGGGTTCCGAAATAAACGGAACTGACAGATACATCATCATCATCATCATCAGCGATCCACTGAACGGATAACCACAACCATCTGGATCGGCCCGGGGAATCCTGAAATAAACGGATCCCCACTGATAAATAACACGGACAGCACTCCGGCGTCTCAGAAATAAAAGGCCATAAATCCGACTTATAAATAGGACTCTGATCCACGGAACAAAAGTCACCATCTGAGCAAGCGTCTGAAAGAATCACCCTCCCCTCACAGGTAAATTCTAATCAGGTCACCCTAAGGCGGATAATAGTCTCGACAATCGGGCAGAGATACTCAATGGGTTTGCCCTTTCGGGTGTGCCATTGTAGCTCTCCTGAGATCGTCTAAACCAAAGATCCGGGAAATGATCGGTCACCAGAGTCAATAGCTCAAAAGAGATAACCCAACCAAAGTGGAAAACCCCACTGGAAGAGCACTTCTCAGATGAACCTCGTCCGGCTTGTGGTATGTCACGTCGCAACAATGTGCCCAACCGGCATGTGAGCGACGTGAGACCACGCTAATCCTAGGTGTATACTCGGGCCTGGGTTTTAGCCCCACTCAGAACACCCACCCCAAACAGAGGAACCACCTGCACAGAGGACGGCAACACGATAGTATGATGCATGCAAGTATTTAATGCAAATATATACACTGGTTAGAATAATAAATACAATAAATAAAGCAAAACAAGCAACCTAAACTATCCTAGAACGCTAGGAAGGACTCGCTCGGGGAAGATGGACCAGCACAGGTCAACATCTTAGGAATCCCCAGCAGAGTCGCCAGCTGTCGCATCCGCGAAAAAAAACAACCAGCGGGCTAAAACAAAACACAACACAGAGCCGCCACTGCGCGTTATTTATCCCAAAATAGGGAAAGGAAACGCTCAGAGAAACCTGGAAAGGAAATGGTCTCGCGACCAAAGAGAAAGGGTAAGGGAGTCGGTTACGCAAGGGGAAGGTATTAGCACCCCTCACGTCCGTCGTACTCGACGGGATCCACGCTCTAAGAAAAGAAAAGGTTGCTAAACATCACACACACACAGGGAACACAGGTGGGGTTAAGAGAAGGGAGCTCGATAGGACATCGCATCCTATGCCTACATATCTCGTCTGGAACGAGAATCAGAGCTGCTGTAGTTCGGCTCACGCACGCCAAACAACACACGCACCCAAACAGGCAAACGTGGAGCCTGAATGCCAATCACTGGGCTTACATCAGCATCCGAACCAAAACACACGCACACTGGAACCCAGATGCCACTTGATGGACTTACACCGGCTTCCAAGCACACCACAAGCACAATCAAACACAATCAGATAACAAGTAAACACACACACAAAAAAGAAAAAGGTTGCCCGGAGTGGTCTCGCACGACCACCTGCCTACATACCTCGTCTGGAACGAGGATCAGGGCGATGTAGTTCCCCCTCAAGGGAAAGAAAATCTAGCCAGAAACCAAGGGAAGACACACTACCAGGGAGTTGGACTCGAGCCTAGTGTTGTCATGCATCGTTGCCCTACGTTGAGGTTTCTACCTACTTGCACAACTGCAAGCTAATCCTATCCAGGAAGAAAGCAAGCATACAAGCATACAAGCAAACATGGCAAACAAATATTCACAAAGCACACACTATAACCAGTCAAGTGAGGCTCAAACAATGGGTTTGACTGCCGAAGCAAGTCATCTGTACATGGGTAGTATTCGCTCTTAACCTTGCCATTGCGAGGCTAAGGTGAAGCAGATGAAAGGTGAGTGAAGATTAGACTTCACAGCTCTTATCCCTGACCAGGGAGAGCTTCATACAAAGGAGCGTGGGTCCAGAATGGAGGGACCCTTCTACGCTCAAGACTCTGACTCGATTGTGCAACAACACAAGATCTTGGGTTTGTGTCCCAATGCATCAACACACAGCCGTGTGAGCAGAGGGACGACTCACAGAATAGCGGGGGATAGATTGCATATCCCTTGGCTTCCACCAATTGCCTCATAGAGGTCTTTACCTGCTTGGGCACAATATTAAACAATCACAAACATCGCCTCTTAAGGAGGACTTCAGACATTTGCCCGGCCAAGTAACAGGCCGGGTCTCCCAGACTACATGAAGAATAGAAGTCCTACCTCAAGTGGTTTAAAAACCAAGCAGCAGCAAGCAAGTTCTTAAAGAACTGTAAGCAACTAAATGTACCTGAAATCAATCAAGTATCATCAGTACTCAGACAGACAACAATAAACAGCAAAAGTCAATCTATACAGACAACACAAGTTAATGCACACAAGTGCAAGCTATAAGCTCAAGCTCAAGCTTCACAACCTACAAAACAAAGTCAAATTAGTTCTCAACATCAAACAATCTCAATTTAATTGACTTGAAGCAATCTCCTTAAGCATTGTGCATTTCATCCTGAAAAGTCAAACCAAATGTGAGAAACAGGACCACTAGGCCAAGCCTAGGGTCCAAAAGGGATAAAAAATTCTAAACAGCAAATGATTCTCAACCAAAATCAAATTCAAACAAATAGAAAGCAAATGCAATTAGTCCCATGCTCATACCATTCTCTAATATCATTTCATGCACAATTTGGTACAAACTAGGTCAAATGCAACATCAAATGCCCAAACAGAACTATTTCACTCAAAAGCATACCAAAACAATTCCAAAAATCCTCAAGTAATTCACACCTAAACAGGACACAATCAACAAGTAGCATGTCAATTTTCAGCTCAATTGGACAAAAGGAACTAGGTCAATGAAAATCAAGAAATCCAGACACAATTATTCAAGCCAATTCATAGCATCAACACAAGCATTCACTTCAAAAATTCATAAAACAGTGAAATCAATTAAGAAATGAATGGGACCAAAAGCATGATGTCCTACAATGTGTCTATAATCAGCATACCAAATTTCATCTTCATCCAAAACCATATGAGAATTTCACAAAGGATATACCAACATGTGTCACACAATGTTGCAAAATGAGCATATAGTGAAGAAAATCATCAATCAAATGGAAAATGCCATAGAAAAATCCAGAACAATTCACATGTTATCTCAACACATCAATGATCATTCATGCAAAATTTCAATTCAATCCAACAATCATAGGTCATGCAAATAAATTCAGAAAGTTGACCTAGCTAGGTGTGACACAAATTGTCACACCTAGATTCAAAAAATCATAACTCAATCACCAGGTATCCAAAAATCACAAACTTTATATGTAAATCACCATCACCATGTCTAGAATGAGCACAAAAAATTTCAATCATTTCTTTAAATGTATGAGCATTTCATGATGAATATGGTGAAACATGCAAAAAATGTACACAAGTCAAAGATCAATAAGCCAGGTCAACATTTCTCCATGCACAACTTATGTTACCATGCCTATAAAAAACTAGAGAGAATTTGGGATCTATCAAAAAAAGTCTCACTATTTTTGGATTAATAATTAATTTTTTATGATTTTTCTAAGTTTGAATGAATTTTTGAAATAATTATTGAAATGTTTTAATGAATTAAATAAATCCAATGGCATAGTTGTAAATCTCGCTCAGATGCTCAAAACTCTGCGTTTTCATTAATCCAGTGGCACTGTGTGATTGGTTGCGCGTGGAGGGAAACAGATTTCAAATTGCCAAGCGAAAGAAACTGAATCAACACGCGTTTTTTTCCATATTTCATCATCATCATCATCGTATTTTCCAGAAACATTCAAGAACTCAAGAACATCAAAGTTCAACCAAAATTCACAAATAGATATCCGTTGGAAAGGTCTAATCAAGAGGATCACGAATATGCACATGATTTTGCCTAATTCTTCCTAAATCTCATGGATCGACCAAATTAGGTTTTCACATCCAAACTAAAAATCATAATAACTCGTCCTATGTTTCACCAATCCAAAAACTAATTGCAGCATGATTACCTACGTGGAATACTCTACCAAACGCATATAACAACTCATCAAATCATGAGATTCGAAATCTCACCTTAAATTGAAGGCAGTAGTGATTCTTGATGTTACAAGGCGTGGCTGGCAAAAACAGATGAAGCACGAAGCTGAGGAAGATGACTGGAGTGTCTAGCTTGATCCAATGTAGCTTCTAGTGGACAGAATTTCAATTTGCCATGGATGCATCAAGAATGGACAGTCACGAATTTGAGGTCCTTTTGATCCAAACTACCAAAACAGCTTGAGAAGAAGATGAATGGAGGAGGAAGCAAAAAGAATTTCACAAATTGATGGAGAATTGGAAGAGTTTTGCTCAATTTTGTTCTTGAATGTTCTTGAGCTTTTGGAGAATTTGGAGGGAAAAGTTTGTTGAATTTCTTGTGAAATGTGTTATGATCAAAAGTTAGTTACAATTAGGATTATATACTTCCAACTAATCAAGCTCTAATCATCCAAATAACCAAATGCAATGTGATTAGCAAAATGTGACTTTACTAAGCAAGGGCAAAATGGACTTTTCACATAGGCCCTGTGACAGCTGTATGACAGCTCACACACTCTCAAAATGCCATGTGTGATGTGTTGCAACTTGTCCCATGGTCATTGGCCTTGTAATTTGCATTTTCACCATGTCATGGCTAAATGGTATATTTTCAAGTGCAATTCAAAAGTGACTTGGTAAAATATTGGACTTTGACATGTTATGACCATTCAAACCATCTCTAATTATCATTTGTGAGGTGTTGCAAAAATCCCCATTCCAAAATTCTCATTATTTCTCAAGTTGGACCATTTTGCCCTTGGATCTTTAACTGTACACTTAAAAATTGACTTTTTGCATTGACCATTTTTGATGAATTCCAATTATGCACCATGAAAGTACATGTCAAATGGAGTTTGCACATAAAAAGATCACTCAATTTGGACACTCCATGTGGAAGTTATGCCACTTTGATTATGGGTCATTTTTGAAATTGAATGGACCATAACTTGACAACCATACATGGGATTTTCAAGTTCTTGGACTTTTTGGAAAGGTGAGACCAAGATCTACAACTTTCATGTTGAACAAATTTTCATTTGAAGCTTCCTTGGACATGTAATTTTGAGGTCAAAAACTTTCCATTTTTGGAAACTTCCATTACAAGTCACTTTCTATTTTTGGCAATTTTTGTTCTGACTTGATTTTCTTCATTCTTGAGCTTTGCAATGTCAAATAACACTTGTTCCAACATGAATGAAGTGTATTTAACTCTCTTCCACCTCCAAATCCATTAAATCATGCACAGTTGACCACAGTTGACTTTTTCAACTGATAGATGAATTTGGCAATGCATAGATCAATCTGAGCTCCAATTCTCTGATGAAATGGCTCAAGGATGAAACCCTAACCTCAATTAGCTCCATAAAATCACATGATGATCCCCCATAGCCATCATAAACCCCATCTCCTGATCATGCCCTGATTGGCCCAATGCAACTGATTAGGGTTGACCAGTGGTCAAAACCCTAATCTCAAAGAATATGCTTCAACACTTGATAATGACAAACCATGATGATGATGATGTATCACTTCAATCAAGATGAAGACCAATATCCTTTGAGAACCATAAAACCCTAATTTGGACCTCCACATCCTCAGATGATTAATGACCAGTCCAATGAAACACTAGCATGCACATGACCTCTTCATCTTCTGATCAAGACTTGTGAGAATGGCTTGCACAATGTAATCACATGATATGCAACATGCAATGCTTAATGACCTAAAATGATATGCAAATATGTTAAGCTAGTCCCAAGAGAGGAGGGCAAATTTTGAGGTGTTACAGCTGCCCCTATTCAATCCACTGTGAACCTGTCGATATGAATAGCCTCGGCTTTCAGATGATCAGGATGAAGAGTGATTGAATACCAAGAACAGACGAACAATTTGCACTCTGATGGGATAATAATTAGCAACGCCTGTCAGCATCGGCGAAGAAACAATCTTGAACAAAAATCCGTCTGGTACGGAAAAAGTCGGCCTGAATACCGAGACAGCAACGTCGACCTGGATACCAAAATAAATGGTAACGCAGGGATAACCATGGCATGAACGCCACATCCGCTGGGGATTATATTTCTTTCTTTTTTTTCTGTTTCTTGAACCCCAAAATTTTCCTCTTCTTTGCTTTTTTCATTTTCTTGAACCCCGAAATTTTCTCTTGCGCAAATGATCCTCAGATCACCGCATTTGAACCCCGTTCTCCTGTTTGCCAAAATAATGAACCCCATTCTCCGATTTGAACCCCAGTCGCCTGACGATGACTCGCAATCGTCAATGTGAACCCCGTTCTCCAGAAAATGCCGCAACATCTCCTTTTCTCCATTTGAACCCCATCTCCAGAAAATGCCTCAACATCTTCTTTTCTCCGTTTGAACCCCAATCTCCAATCTCTCGGGATAATTCCGCTGGCAACGTCGGAAATAACACCAAACACCACTCGGAGGGCGACATGTCAGAGGGTACACCTTCACAAAAGGAAGGTAGCATGCGTATCTCTTCCTCAGAAGACACCTATAACGACCTCCATTGGCCTCAGCCAAAGTCTAAGGTGACACATGAACAGAAGATAATCCTGAGGACCTCATCCCGGATACAATCTTCAACTCCCATCTCTATATGAACCCCAGAAAATGCCTCAACACTTCCTTTTTTCCGTTTGAACCCCAATCTCCAGAAAATGTCTCAACATTTCCTTTTCTCCATTTGGACCCCGGTATCGCGCTGATCGCGTAACGTCCTCCGATTTTATTTCCATCTCTGTTCGACGGAAATATTTCCACCAATATCGCACTACTGGGAAACACTGCTGATCTGACGTCATGATGCTAGACTCCTCAGAGTAACATCTTCACCATCCAGCGAAACAAAACTCCAAGCGGTAACCACGGCTTGAATTGCGCTGATTGCAAAACACTTCCCATCTCTGTCCGACGGAAAAGCCAATCTCCTCCAGTATCGCACTACTGGGGAATATCTTCAATTCAACCATATGGCTAAACTCCTCGGAGTAACACCTTCATTGTCTGGCAAAAACCACTTCTCAAACGGTAACCACAGCTTGAGACTAGCTTATGCTTGCAATATGATGCATGATTGATTTTTTCCGCGTAGTGCTCCATAATCACGGAAATGCTACGCGCTTTATTATTCTATGCAACATGCTATGCTATTTTTTCATGATGAATGTATAAAAAGGTATCCCCCTCAAGGGACTCTGCTGAGGAGCACGAGACACTCTGCTGAGGAACTCGTCAATACGCCAGTCTCCACCCTGCTGGGGAATAAGCACTGCTGCTGGGAATAAGGCAACCCTTGCCGGGGAAGAACCTCCTTTGCACCCAATCCGCTCGAGAAACTGCTGGGGATAAGAACCACCTTTGCTCTGTGGGGATACAACAGTTTTTGACTTGCTGAGGATAACAATCCCGACTCTGCTTGGAGAACCCTCACAGATACCTGACGACTTCACTGGGGAAATGCTCACAGATACTCTGCCGGGAAACAGCCACCTCCAGGCCTGGCAGCTGGGGAAGCATCGATCTAACACCTGCTGGGGATAACCATCCTGACCCTGCTAGGGAAGCAAATGCCACTCCGCTGGGGACAACCCAGGCAATCCACACGTAGGATACACTCAGTTGGGGATGCAGATATCAGTCTGCTACGGAAAATTATCCGATCCACTGGTAGAATGAACACTGCTGGAGATATATTTCATTGACACCCGTTCCACTCGGGGAATAGCAACCTTCAGACCTGGCGAATGAGGAAACACCGTTTCTGACACCTGCCGGGGATAACCATCCTGACTCGGCTAGGGAAGTCACAGACCTTGGATCTGCAGGGGAGCTAGTCCTATGATTCTGCTTGGGGACCTCGCTGGGGAAATGAGAAAAGTTGGCACAGAACACCCGTCGCCTCGTCGAACCACGGTATCCACCTCCCAAACGCGTATCAGCTTTCCACTTTTGAGAACTCCCAGACTCGTCTGGACCTTTTCTGCTCCATCATCTTGTATTCCCAATCGCTCCACGCTCGACGAGACGTACTCCTGGGATCTATACAGAAATTTCAATTTTCCGACTTTGAAGAGTCTTCTTGATTAATTCCAAAGGTCGTCGTACGCCTCTCGTCGTTTTTTCACCGTTCCTCTACCCATTCATTCGTCCCTGATTGGACCCTGCGGGGAATTTCTACAGACTTTCCAATCTTCCGATTTTGAAGAGTCTTCTTGATTATCATCAAGGATCGTCGTACGTCTCATCGTCTTCGTCATCCCTTCATACATTCGTCCCTGAGCGAACTCTCTGGGGATTTCTCTTGTCGATAAGCTTCCACATCACGACCTGCAAGTGAGTGAAAAATATCTAACAGTTCCTGCAAAACAGATCGTTAGATAAAACCGTGCCCCAAGTGTGTCAAGATTTCAACACTTGGGTCACTCAACCTTCCGAATAAGATTTCAAGCTTTCAATCTCATAAGCATGCATTGGAAGGGACCTGTATGTCTTAAAATGCAAGATTCTTTATCAAAAATATTTGGATGTTTTTGCAATCAAAGCGGTAATGAAAACAAAAATAAAATTATTTGACTGAATATGCATTTTATTGATTGGAAAAGTGTGGCTCAAATGAGCAATACAAAGGAAGCAATTCCTGAAAAGAGGTAATTGCGCAAAAGGAAAAATCTATCCTAATGGCAACGTGAAACCCGTGATCTCATCGAGTTCCAACTCGGTTACACCCCATATGTCCTCAGACTCTCCGTGCTTTCTGCCTTCTGAACAAGACGTTTCTGATTGATCCCTACCGGGTATTATCCATGATGCTTTAACCAAAGCGCAAACGATCATGCTAGACGCAGTTGTTCGTTTCAATCCCTCTTTTTCCTGGACCGCCCTTTCGAGTTTTCAGTCCACCGGGATACCCTTTTTTGCCCAAGTCGCCCTTGTGGGGTTTTCGACTTGCCGGGTGTACATTTTTCATTTTTATCCCTAATTTTTGCCCGAACCTCTCTCTTTCTGTTTTTGGTTCGCCGGGATGCCCATTTTTGCCTAGACTATTTTATTCTTTTCGTCCAGCGGGTCTCTTTACACGAAGTATTTTTTAACTGCGTCCGCATTCACAGGGGATGGAAAATCTTCGCCATCCATGGTCGTTAACAACAAGGCTCCTCCAGAGAAAACCTTCTTGACCACGAATGGACCTTCATAATTCGGTGTCCATTTGCCCCTTCGATCGTTTTGAGGAGGAAGGATCCTTTTCAGCACCATATCACCTACGTGATATACCCGAGGTCGTACTTTCTTGTCAAAAGCACGCTTCATCCTTTGCTGGTATAACTGCCCATGACAGATGGCTGCTAGCCTCTTTTCCTCAATCAGGCTCAACTCTTCGTACCGGGTCCTTACCCATGCAGCCTCTTGCAACTTTACGTCCATCAGGACTCTCAAAGAGGGAATCTGAACCTCAACCGGTAACACCGCCTCCATTCCATATACCAACGAGAAAGGAGTTGCCCCAGTAGATGTGCGCACCGACGTTCGATACCCATGCAATGCAAACGGCAACATCTCATGCCAGTCTTTGTAGGTTACCACCATTTTCTGCACAATCTTCTTTATGTTCTTATTGGCTGCCTCAACCGCCCCATTCATTTTCGGACGATAGGGAGAAGAATTGTGATGCTCGATCTTGAATTCCCGGCAAAGTTCTGCCATCATCTTATTATTCAAATTAGAACCATTATCAGTAATGATTCTCTCGGGAACCCCATATCTGCAAATGATATCTCTTTTGAGAAACCTGGCCACGACCTGCTTCGTCACGTTCGTATAAGAGGCTGCTTCAACCCACTTGGTGAAGTAATCAATAGCCACTAATATGAATCTGTGCCCATTCGAAGCTGTAGGCTCAATCTTTCCGATCATATCAATGCCCCACATAGCAAACGGCCATGGAGACGACATTAAGCTCAGCGGATTTGGAGGCACGTGCACCTTGTCAGCATAAATCTGGCATTTATGACACTTCCGCACGAAATTAAAACATTGGGCCTCCATTGTCATCCAATAATAACCCGCTCTCAGTAACTTCTTTACCATTGCATTCCCACTGGCATGGGTACCGAACGACCCTTCGTGAACCTCTTTCATCAACTGGCTTGCTTCTCTATCATCCACACATCGGAGCAAGACCCAATCAAAATTTCTCTTATACAGAACCCCATCCTTGTTCAGATAGAACACCATGGCCAACCTCCGCAGAGTCTTTCGGTCCTTCTTTGATGCTCCATCAGGATACTCTTGAGTCTCTAGATAGCGCTTGATATCATAATACCACGACTTCTCATCATCAGGCGCTGTATCAACAGCAAACACATAAGCCGGTCTATCCAGACGACCAACTTCCACACTGGGGAACTGATTCCACCTCTGCACCTTAATCAAGGCGGCCAGAGTAGCTAACGCATCTGCCAAAGGATTCTCCTCTCTGGGCACATGATGCAACTTCACCTTGGTGAAAAACGTCAACAATTTCCTCGTATAATCTCGATACGGAACTAAATGAGATTGATGCGTATACCATTTTCCGTTAACCTGATTTATCACCAGAGCTGAATCTCCATATATGACAAGGTTCTTGATTCTCAAATCAATCGCCTCTTCAATCCCCAATATGCAAGCTTCGTATTCAGCTAAGTTGTTGGTGCATTCAAACGTTAGCCAGGCAGCAAAAGGAATGTGGGATCCTTTCGGCGTAACCAAAACAGCACCAACACCGCTTCCGTTCACGTTAACGGCCCCATCAAACATCAGAATCCATTCGGATTCAGGGTCAGGCCCCTCCTCCGGGATTGGTTCCTCACAATCTTTCGATTTGAGAAACATGATGTCCTCATCAGGGAATTCAAACTTCATCGGTTGATAATCCTCAATGGGTTGCTGGGCGAGGTAATCAGACAATACACTCCCCTTAATCGCCTTCTGAGAGGTATACTGTATATCATATTCAGTCAAAATCATTTGCCACCTCGCAACCCGTCCGGTCAATGCTGGCTTCTCGAAAATGTACTTGATTGGATCCATCTTGGAAATCAACAAAGTGGTATGAACCAGCATGTACTGCCTTAGTCGGCGAGCAGCCCAGACCAAAGCACAGCAAGTTTTCTCGAGCAGTGAATATCTTGTTTCACAGTCGGTAAACTTTTTGCTAAGGTAGTATATGGCATGCTCTTTTCGACCAGACTCGTCATGCTGCCCCAATACACACCCCATAGACCCCTCGAGGACTGTCAGGTACAGAATTAACGGTCTCCCCTCCACAGGAGGCATCAGAATCGGAGGCTCCTGCAAATACTCCTTTATTTTTTCAAATGCCATTTGGCAATCATCATTCCACCTGACCGTTTGATCTTTTCTCAACAATTTGAATATTGGTTCACACGTGGATGTTAGATGAGATATGAACCGTGAAATGTAGTTCAATCTACCTAAGAAACCACGAACCTCCTTCTCTGTTCTCGGTTCAGGCATTTCTTTTATTGCTTTCACTTTTGCAGGATCAACCTCAATTCCTTTTTCGCTTACAATGAACCCCAGCAATTTACCGGACCGCACTCCGAACGTGCACTTGTTCGGATTCAACCTCAGTCTGAACTGTCTCAGCCGGTCGAACAACTTGGCCAGATCTACCAAATGCCCCTCTTCTGTCTGGGACTTTGCTATCATGTCATCAACATAGCATTCAATTTCATGATGAATCATATCATGAAACAAAGTCACCATGGCCCTCTGATAAGTAGCACCGGCATTCTTGAGACCAAATGGCATCACCTTGTAACAAAAAGTACCCCACGGTGTAATGAACGTTGTTTTCTCCATATCATCTGGCGACATTTTAATTTGATTATAGCCAGAAAAGCCATCCATGAAGGAAAACACCGAGAATTGAGCTGTATTGTCTACCAACACATTAATGTGAGGTAAAGGAAAATCATCCTTCGGACTAGCTCTATTCAGATCTCGGTAGTCCACACACATCCTCACCTTGCCATCTTTCTTCGGGACTGGCACGATGTTCGCAACCCATGGCGGATAATTGGTGACAGCAAGGAAACCAGCATCCCACTGCTTCTGCACTTCTTCTTTAATCTTCATTGCCATGTCAGGTCGAGTTCTGCGCAATTTCTGCTTCACTGGAGGACAATCTGCTCTCAATGGTAGCTTGTGCATAACAATATCGGTATCCAACCCTGGCATATCTTGATAAGACCAAGCAAAGATGTCGACATACTCTCTCAACAACGCTACCAATCTGCTCTTGACACTTTCCTCCAAAGCAGCCCCGATTTTCACCTCTTTCTTGACCTCGTCGGTACCCAGATTCACAACCTCGATCGGCTCTTCGTGCGGCTGAATCACCTTCTCCTCTTGTTTCAACAACCTGGCTAATTCCCCTGGCAGTTCACAATCTTCTTCGTCTTCTTCCTCAGCAAGATAGATTGGATTGTCGAAGTCATACAAGGGTGTAACAGGATTGTTATCAATGAGATCCGGAGAAGAATCGCATCTGCATGAACGTTGATTCATGCATTGCTTTAGAACCGGTGTGACAAATTGAAAAAGAAAAATGAAAACATTGCCATTTTTATTCTGTTTTTTTATTTTTAAACTGCAAAAACAAATGAAAAACAGGGAATACCGCTTTTAATTGAAAAACATCCTTTTATTCATGATGCAAAATCTTGCAAATTTAAACATGAGGTGGCCCTTACAATGGACCATTACGTGTCGGGCAACACGTATGGCTTTCATGCATATAAGATGAAAACAAGAAAAATATTACTCTTCAAGGAGAGTGACCCAGATGATCTCTTCAGCCCTCCAGTTCTGGATTCCCATCCCTGGTGCGCACGGCTTTATCCATCGGTCCATGTCGCAGTCGCTATCAGCATCTTCACTCATCATGCAGATGTGATCCGGATCCAGCATTCCGGCACTTGTGAAGGTTACTGATGTACGACGTCCCCTGCCTTGCCCTGAGCCTCGGCCCGGTTGATATCCAACCCCGAATCGGTCCTTCTTTGCAGGGACCTCCATCATTCTGCCCCAACCAGGAGCCTCTCCACTCTTTACCACCTCGGCAACTTGTTTGTATGAAGCAATGGACGGTTTCTCCTCCTCTTTAGCAAACAGAGCATTCTCCACCTTAACGGTTTCGAAAGCCTGACTGGGTGTCTCCCAAATCTCACCATCCATCTCCACATATTTGAACGAGGACAGATGGCTGACAAAAATGTCCTCCTCTCCACACACAGTGACGACTTGGCCCTCCCAGATATACTTTAGCTTCTGGTGCAAAGTCGAGGTAACTGCTCCCGCAGTGTCGCATCCGCGAAAAAACAACCGGCAGGACTCAAATAAAAACACAACACAGAGCCGCCACTGCGCGTTATTTATCCCAAGATAGGGAAAGGGAACGCTCAGAGAAACCTGGAAAGGAAATGGTCTTGCGACCAAAGAGAAAGGGTAAGGGAGTCGGTTACGCAAGGGGAAGGTATTAGCACCCCTCACGTCCGTCGTACTCGACGGGATCCACGTTCTAAAATAAAGAATAGGTTGCTAAAACATCACACACACACAGGGAACGCAGGTGGGGTTAAGAGAAGGGAGCTCGATAGGACATCGCATCCTATGCCTACATATCTCGTTTGGAACGAGAATCAGAGTCACTGTAGTTCGGCTTACGCACGCCAAACAACACAAAACACACCAACAGATGGCAAACATGGAGCCCGACAACCACTCGATGGAATTACGTCAGCATCCGAACCAAAACACGCACAAAACGGCAAGCGTGGAGCCCGACCGCCAATCACTGGGCTTACGTCGGCATCCGAACCAAAACACACACCAGATAACAAGTAAACACACACAAAAAGAAAAAAAGGTTGCCCGGAGTGGTCTCGCACGACCACCTGCCTACATACCTCGTCTGGAACAAGGATCAGGGCGATGTAGTTCCCCCTCAAGGGACAGAAAATCTAGCCAGAAACCGAGGGAAGACACACTACCAGGGAGCTGGACTCGAGCCTAGTGTTGTCATGCATCGTTACCCTACGTTCAGGTTTCTACCTACTTGCACAACTGCAAGCTAATCCTATCCAGGAATAAAGCAAGCATACAAGCATACAGATCAAAACAAGCATTTCAAGCAAATATTCACATAGCACACACTATAACCAATCAAGTGAGGCTCAAACAATGGGTTTGACTGCCGAAGCAAGTCATCTGTACATGTGTAGTATTCGCTCTTAACCTTGCCATTACGAGGCTAAGGTGAAGCAGATGAAAAGGTGAAGTGAGGATGAGACCTCACAGCTCTTATCCCTGACCAGGGAGAGCTTCAGACAAAGGAGCGTGGGTCCAGAATGGAGGGACCCTTCTACGCTCAAAGACTCTGACTCGATTGTGCAACAGCACGAGATCTTGGGTTTGTGTCCTAATGCATCAACACACAAACGTGTGAGCAGAGGGACAACTCACAGAATAGTGGGGGATAGATTGCATATCCCTTGGCTTCCACCAATTGCCTCATAGAGGACTTTACCTGCTTAGGCACAATTTTAAACAATCACAAACATCGCCTCTTAAGGAGGACTTCAGACATTTTGCCCGGCCAAATAACAGACCGGGTCTCCAGACTACATGAAGAATAGAAGTCCTACCTCAAGTGGTTTTAAAACCAAGCAGCAGCAAGCAAGTTCTTAAAGAACTGTAAGCAACTAAATGTACCTGAAATCAATCAAGTATCATCAGTACTCAGACAGACAACAATAAACAGCAAATGTTAATCAGTCAGACTATACAGATTAAGCAACACAGGTTAATGCACATAAGTGCAAGCTACAAGCTCAAGCTCAAGCTTCACAACCTACAAAACAAATTCATGTTAGTTCACAAACATCAAACAACATCAACTTAATTGACTTGGTTCAATCTCCTTAAGCATTGTGCTTTTCATCCTGAAAAATCAAGCAAATGTGAGAAACAAGACCACTAGGCCAAGCCTAGGGTCCAAAAGTGAGAAAAAATCCTAAACAGCAAGGAATCTTCAACCAAAACCAAATTAATGCAAATAGAAAGCAAATGCAATTGATCCCATGTTTATATTATTTACCATAATCATTTCATGACCAAAACAAGTCAAACTAGGTCAAACACAACATCAAAAGTCCCAACAGAATGACTTCAATCAAAAGCATATCAAAACAATTCCAAAAATCCTCAAATAATTCACACCTAAACAGGACCTATTCAAGGTATAGCATGTCAATTTTCAGCTCAATTGGACAAAAGGAACTATGTCAATGAAAATCAAGAAATCCAGACACAATTATTCAAACCAAACCATGACATCAACACATGCATTCACTTCAAAAATTCATAAGTCAATGAAAACAATTAAGAAATGAATGGGACCAAAACAGGGATGTCCTACAATGTGTCTACAACCAGCATACCAAATTTCATGTTCATCTAAAACCATATGAGCATTTCACATTAAATTTACAAACATGTGTCACATGAGCTTTCACAATTGACCAACAGAGATGAAAAATATCAATCAAATTGAAAATCCCACATAAAAATCCAGAAAAATTCACATAGCACCTCAACATATCCATAATCATTCCTGCAAAATTTCACTCCATTTCAACAAGCATAGGCCAGGCAAATAATTTCATGAAGTTGACCTAGCTAGGTGTGACACAAATTGTCACACCTAAGTTCAAAAAATCATATCTCACTCCACAGGTATCCAAAAATCATGAACTTTACATGTAAACCACCAGCAACATGTCTAGAATCACCACAAAAAATCTCAAGAATTTCTTTTAAAGCATGAGTATTTCACAATGGAAATGGCAAAATGCACACAAAAATGACCTAAGTCAAACATCCCTAAGCAAAGTCAACAATTCACCATGCACAACATTTAAAATCATACTCATAAAATTCTAGAGGAAAAATGGGAGCTAACAAAAAAACTCTCATATTTTTTGGACTTGTAAAATATTTTTTATGAATTTTTTAATGTTTATGTGATTTTTAAAATATTTATTGAATTAAATTAATTAATTAAGATGAAACAGTGGCAATATGGTAATTACTGAAGCAAGGGCGCGGTAAACACGGTTTTTAAATTGGAATTGCATAAAACGGATCAAACCACAGCTTTTTCCAGAATTTCTTTCTCTTCTTCAACGCGTTTCCAGATTCCACAAGAACACATGAACAACAAACTATCACCAAAATCTACAAACTCATACTCGTTGGAACGGTCTAAACCTCAGGAATGCAAATACATCCTTAATTTTATCCAATTCTTCCTATATTTTGTGAATCGAGTGGATTAGGTTTTGGTGTCACTTCTAAAATTCATCATAACTTTCTCTACCTTCATCCATTTTACAAACCAAAGGTAGCATTGGATTCTATGTGAAACACACTTCAAAACGCATATAAGCATTGGTAAAATCGTGAAGTTCGAAAAATCAAATACCTGGAGATGGCAGTGCTGAATCGTGTAATCTTTGCGCAATTTTCCTCCAAACAGGTGAAGAATAATGATAAGGAAGGTGCCTGGAGTGCTCAGGTTCGATTGGATTAGCTTCTAGTGCACGAATTCCTCAATTCACCATTGATGCATCACATAGGACAGTCACGATTTGGTGTGTGTCGGTTGTTGAATTACCAAAACAGTTGAAGCATGAGAGGAATGGAGATCGAATCCAAAAGAAGTTTGCCAAATGATCAAGAATTGGAAGAGTTCTTTGGATTTTGGCTTGATGTGTTCTTGAAGAATCTTGGTGAATTTGGAGAATTTGAGATTTGTGATTTGTGAAATGTGAATTCTGTTACAAGTTAGTTATGATTAGCAATATATATCTCAGCTTAATCCACACTTAATCACCTTAATTAACCAAATGGAATGTGTTTAGCAAAAATGTCATTTTCAAACCAAGGGCAAAATGGTATTTTCATATGCCAGCCAATGACAGCTCACACATGTCCTAAACATCTATCATGAGCTGTTGCCACTTGTTTCATGTTGATTGGATATGTATTTTAGCATTTCACTATGTCATGGCTATGTTATGCATTTTCAAGTTCATTCCAAAAGTGAAATATCAAACCATGAGGCCTTGGCATGTTATGATGATTCCAACAATTTTCAAATGTCATTTGTGAGGTGTTGCAAAAATCCCCATTCAAAAATTCCCATTATTTCTCAAGTTGGACAATTTTGCCCTTGGATCTTTTAACTATACACTTGAAAATTGACTTTTTGCATTGACCATTTTTGATGAATTCCAATTATGCACCATGAAAGTACATGTCAAATGGAGTTTGTGCATAAAAAGATCACTCAATTTGAACACTCCATGTGGAAGTTATGCCCCTCTGATTATGGGTCATTTTTGAAATTGACTGGACCATAACTTGCCAACCATACATGAGATTTCCAAGTTCTTGGACTTTTTGGAAAGGTGAGACCAAGATCTACAACTTTCATGTTGAACAAATTTTCATTTGAAGCTTCCTTGGACATGTAATTTTGAGGTCAAAAACTTTCCATTTTTGGAAACTTCTATTACAAGTCACTTTCTATTTTTGGCAATTTTTGTCCTGACTTGATTTTCTCCATTCTTGAGCTTTGACATGTCAAATGACACTTGTTTCAACATGAATGAAGTGCATCCAACTCTCTCCCTCTCCAAATCCATTAAATCATGCACTGTTGACCACAGTTGACTTTTTCACTGACAGATGAATTTGGCAATGCATAGATCAATCTGAGCTCCAATCCTCTGATGAAATGGCCCAAGGGTGAAACCCTAGCCTCAATAAGCACAATATAATCATGTTATGATCTCCATATACATCATAGACCCCATCTCCTGATCATGCCCTGATTGGCCCAATGCAACTGATTAGGGTTGACCAGTGGTCAAAACCCTAATCTCAAAGAATCTGCTTCAACACTTGATGATATCAAACCATGATGATGATGATGTATCACTTCAAACAAGATGAAGACCACTCTCCTTTGAGAATCACAAAACCCTAATTTGGACCTCCACATCCTCAGATGATTAATGACCAGTCCAATGAACCCCCTAACTTGCACATGACCTCCTCATCTTCTGATCAATACTTGGGAAGATGGCTTGCACAATGTAACCACATGATATGCAATATGCAATGCCTAATGACCTAAAAATGATATGCAAATATGTTAAGCTAGTCCCAAGAGAGGAGGGCAAATTTTGAGGTGTTACAGCTGCCCCTATTCAATCCACTGTGAACCTGTCGATATGAATAGCCTCGGCTTTCAGATGATCAGGATGAAGAGTGATTGAATACCAAGAACAGACGAACAATTTGCACTCTGATGGGAAAATAATTAACAACGCCTGTCAGAAACGGCGAAGAACAGTCTTGAAACCAAAATCCGTCTGGAACGGAAAAAACTCAGCTTGAACCCCAAAACAGAAACGTCGACCTAGATACCAAAATAAATGGTAACGCAGGGATAACTGTAGCGGTGTATTCGTCGCTATATGATCTATCGATTAAATCATAAGCTATGAGATACATTGAAATTTTCGAGTCGCCACCGCACTTTTATTTATCCAAAGGACTGGCTAAAAAGCGAACAAAAGCCTAAGAAGTTTTACACGTAGAAAACTAATAAAAAGATCAGAGATTCTGGGTAAGGGGTAAATTACGCAATGGGAAGGTGTTAGGCACCCACTACGTCCTAGGTACTCCTAGGGAGCCCTTTTCACACTTGTTGTGCTAAATTGTTATTTGTTATGACAAAAATATTGTGCAAACATGATTGGGATGGTGAGAAAAGAATATACAATTTAGTTATTTTTGTGTTCGAACGGATGAACCCGCTGCCTACGTACCTTCCATCAAAGGTAAGGATCAAAACGCCGTAGTTCGGCTAAAAGATTTCCAAAAGTTGGTGGATTCAATTTTAAACACAAGCACTGAGGCTTTTCATTATCAATGGGAGAAAACTCGACCAAAAACAACATCCACCATGCGAGGATAGCTTCGACGTACTAGAGGGGTTAGCCCTGTTTTCAGTACGGAAGTCTTACTGTCGACTCACTAAGGATAGGCAAGATTTACATCAACCACAATGATAATTGAAACCTATGGCTAATGCATGAAAAGATTAACAATGGACAAAGCCAAAACAAGTGAATGAGTGAAGTTAATTGATTGTGATTATGAAAGTGAGAGTCAAAGTATGATTAAGATTGATTCAAAAGAAGTATTATGAAATGGGATATGAAAAAAAGTCAAGGACTTGGGGTCCAGGTTTTTAGTTTGAAAAGCATGAAGAAGTTTGCACAATACTCATGTCAGGTTTGAAAGTAAATGTGTGAAAAGGTTTAGGACATAATGAGGATGAATGGATGAAGGTGGAAAGTAAAACTTCTTAGAAGGTTCACTTCTCGAAATCATATAGAAGATGATTCAAGTGTGTCCTTTGGAATAGCAATGGATAATAGCGAATAAACAAGGCAAGAAGGCAAATGCGGATATCGGATGCCAATCACTGGGCTTATACCAATCTCCTAAAATAAAACTGGATGTCAGATGCCACTCAATGGTCTTACACTAATCTCCTCAAAGCAAAAGAAATAAAAGGCGGATGCCGGATACCAATAGATGGATTTACACCAGTCTCCTAAAACAGAACAGGATATCAGAAGCCACTCAATGGACTTATACTAATCTCCTAAAACAAAATGAAACTTGGATACCGGATGCCAATCTGTCTGGGCTTACACCAATATCCAACATATGATCATAGGAAAGCAAATGCCAACCTACAGGGACTTACAGTTGCAACCTCACATAAACAAACAAAAGCAAGACATGGATGTCAGATGCCAATCTATCTGGGCTTACTCTAACCTCCACAGTATGGTCCTAGGAATACAAATGCCAACTTGCAGGGACTTACAGTTGTATCCTCACATACAAACAAACAAAACAACATGTGATCATAGGAGAGCAAATGCCAACTTGCAGGGACTTACAGTTGCTTCCTCACATACAATCAAGTAAATGCATCAGGCAAAGATAAGATGAGTGGCCAAGGTGATGGTCTTATACTCACTTCCATATCATAGGAGCAATGGCCAATGGATGGTCTTACAATTGTCCTCAATGGGTAAACAGCAATGACAATATCACAAAGACAAATGAGATGATTGTGCATTAATGGCAATTGATGATGATAAATGCATAACATACAAGCAAGCAAGTGCAGATGAAGCAATCAATCAATCAATGAATATCAAACAGCACACTCTATAGCCAAACAAGGGGGCTCACACAAGAGGGTTTGACTATGAAAGTCCACTGTAATAGGTAAAGGTCGCTCTTAACCTTGCCATTGAGAGGCTAAGGTGAAGCAGATGAAAAGGAGAATGAGGGGTGTGCCTCATTGCTTCTATCCCTGGTCAGGGAGAGCATTTAAGAAAGTGTGGGAGCTCAGAAAGATGGAGCTCTTTCCACATTATTGACTCGATTGATTTTGGGTTTTTATCTCAATGCTTCAACCATGTAATGGGAGCAAGGAGAGGACACACTGAATAGTAGGGGATAGGTTGCTTATCCCTTTGATCTACCAATTGCCTTACTTGAAGGACTTTTCCTGCTTGGGACAATTTTAAACACACACAGGCATTGCCTCTTAAGGAGGACTTCAGACAGTTTGCCCGGTCAAATAACAGACCGGGACTCCAGACTACATGAAGAAGAAGTAATTATACCTCAAAGCAAATTGCTAAATAGCAAAGCAAGCAAGTTCAAAGAACTTAAGCAACTAAAGTACCTGAAAAGGTCAAACAGATCAGTAAACAAGTCAACAGTTCAAATCAAAAAGAAATGAAACAACAGTCAACCACAGAGGGACCAATGTGCAAAGCACAAGACTCAACTATATGAGTCACACCTACAAAACAAGGGTTAGCATATGGTAAACAATCAAGTTCAAACAAGTTTGAATGATCTTTGAGGCATTGGTGCTTAACCTGAAACATTAACTCAATTGTAAGCTCAAAAGACCACTAGGACTAGCCTAGGGTCAAAGATGAAAGAAAAAGTCAAAACAGCAAAGAAAAGTCAACCAAAGTCAAGGTCAAACATTTAGGAAGCTATCACAATTGGGCCCACATTCAAATCATGCATTATTATCATTTCATAAGCAAAAGAAGGCAAGGCATGGCAAATGAAAGCACAAAAAGTCAACAGAATGACTTGCATCAAAAGTCAACCCAAACATTTTCAAAAATCATCAGATAAATCACACTCAATCCTAACATCTAACATGGCAAGCATGTCAAATTTCATGGCATTTGGATGAGAGGAAGGCAGTCAATTAAAATCAAGAAGTCAAACCAAATTCAAGCATGCACAATGAAAGTCAACAAACATGGGTCAACTTCAAAAAATCATATCAAATTGAAAACAGATGAGAAATGAATGAGATTAACACCAATGCAAAGCTCAAGATGTCTAGTTATCACATATGAAATTTCATGATCATACAATATGGTATGAGAATTTCCCAAAGGATTTGGCAACATGTAGCACAAAAAGTCAACCATTGACTAAGCAGGGAAGCAAATTCACAATCAAATGGAAAACAACATGATTAATTCCAATAAAATTCATACACCAACTAGACATGTAAGAGATCATTCATGCAAAATTTGGGGTCATTTGGAGGCCAGGAGACATGTGAACAAAAATCAAGAAAATGCACATCATTGGTGTGACACAAATTGTCACACCCTAGTTCAAAAATTCACATCTAGCAAACCACAAATGGGAAATGCATAAACTCTACATCAAAACAAAGATAAATGAGTCTAGTTTCACCACAAAAAATTTCAGGCTCATCGGATACAACATGAGTATTTCACAAAAGGAATTGGCACAAGGTATCAAATGTGCATACATGTTAGGAAACCAATTACCAATTAAAATCCAGCCAATGAAAAATTAATTAAAAATCATAATCAAATACTAGACATCCATGTGAAGATGATGGAAAAACTTTCATGATTTTTGGATGAATAATGAAGGAGAAATGAATTGTTGAAGTTGAGTGATAAATTGGATGAAACATGAGCACATAGCATGGGAAACGAGTCAAACAATGGTCAACAGTGGCAGTTTTGTAATTACCCGCCTCACTAATCGAAGCTGTGCGTTTTGGGCAGGGGAAATGAAATGTTCTCATTGGTTAGAACCAATGGAACAGTGCTCACACAGGGAAACAACAACAAAAGCCAATCGTGCTTCAATATTCTGGGCAAAGTTTTTATGCAAATTAGGGTTTAGTAGCAGCAAACAGCATGCATTTATCTTCATGCGATCATCATAAACAACAGCATGGCATTCATGTTTATCACAGCAAAATGGATTCAAAACAAGTGATACAGACCAAATGGCAACACAGTCAAAATGCTCATGCAACATACAGCAATCAACAGCCAATCATGTTCAACATTTCTAGGCAGCCTTAGGGTTTTAGAAACAGCAGCAGGGTTTATGCAGCAACAAACATGTATTCATCAACATCAAAAATGGGCTTCCAACAAACATCACATAAGCAGCATGGCAATGATAGAGGAATATTCATACAATCACGAGTAACAATAGCAGACACGATTCTGGAACAAAAACTGGAAACAAGCTAGGAATTGTACACAACAGGGCATACAACTTCATCACCTTCATGAACTCGAATTTTCAAAATGCCCAGAATAACAAATCAAGCACATCAATAGAATCATCATGCAACATACCACATGAATGTGCTATCCATTTTCATTAAATCAACCCAAGCAAAACAAATCGAGGGAAAACATATTTGTTCATGAAAGTGAAAGTTCAGATTTCTTGCAACATGGTTAACCAAATCAAATGATATAAAGCTCACAACATTCAGCAAGGCAAGGACTATCAAAAATAGAGCATGGTTAAGAGAAAAAAAGGAGTCGAGTTTTTACTTGGTTGTGAAGAAAATCAAGATGCAGTGTTTGTTTTGATGTTGCAGCCCGAAACAGACCTTCCTTGTGCTTTAGAATGGAGGATTCTTGAAGTAAGCCAGCTCAATGATGCTTGAAAGTATCCAACTCACGATTTTCCATTGTTATGGCTTGAAGAAAACAGACCGAGGAAATGCACTACAGTTAGGATTAGATGCTCGACAACCCTCCCAAATGAGGTCCAAGTGAATAAACAATGGAGGTTATTCAAGGGTTTTTGGTGTTTTGCTCAGAAAAATGTAACTCGAGCCAAATGGAAAATGAGAGAATGAGAATATTTCTGTGATGGCTGCTGTGTCTCTAGGGTTTATTCTATCAGAAAATGAGCTTTTATATTTCTGTTTTACATTAGCTTAACAGATGCTAATCATGTTTTGCTAAATGAAGTGAAAATGGCCATTTGCTAATTTGTACAAAAGTGGATATGGAGGGGTATGTGCTGGTCGAATGGGCTTGGAAACAGGCTGCAAACAGGCCAAAACTCTGCTGTTTTTATGTTGCTCATGAATTGCTAACATTGCTTTTACTTAATGAAGCCAATTGTACAATTTGCCAATTTTGCACTTTGGTCCAAAATTGTGGTATGGTGATGGAATGGGCATGAATTTAAGCTTGGAGCAAGTTTCAAATATGATATGAAACAAATCCCAATTGGCCAAATGGAGAAAAGATCAATAAATCAAAAAGTCAACCATTGGTCAAACTTGATTTTAAATGAAATAGGTCCAAAAATGCCATTTTGATTGGCAAGGTTTTGGTGAATGAAATTTATATTTTTGGAAAGAGGAGGAAAAATGTGGTTTGTAGGAAAAAACCCCACCAAATTTGGCCTTATGGTTCATGAGATATGGCTCTTTGAAGTTCACAAATTTCTGAAATTGAATTGATCATATCTTGACAACCATTCATGGGATTTGAGAGTTCTTGGACTTTTTGAAAATGGGAGAACAAGATCTTCAACTTTCATGTTGGGCAAAAATTCATTTGAAGCTTGTATCATGATGTAAGTTTAAGATCAAGAAGTTTCCATTTTTGGCAGTTGAAATTACAGGTCCACTTTCTATTTTGGGAAATTTCTGATTTTACTTCAAATTCTCCCATGATGAGGTTTGACATGATAGATGAGGCTTGTACAAGCATGAATGAGCTCCTTCAAATCAATTCTATCCATCAAATCCTTGATTAAATCAACAGTTGACCAAGTTTGACTTTTCTAGGGTTTTGGATGACTGAAGCACTTCTGATGAATTCCAAACCCTAGTTCTTTGAGAACTTGACTTCAAATGATGTCATAAGATGTATGAACTCTTGATTATTGATCATGGTGCCCAAATTCTGCAAGAATGGCCACCATCCATTGCTTTGACTGACTGTTGACTGTCTTTGACCTAATTACTGATGATTGCTTCAACTGCAAGCAACAAGGTTAGACTGACAATATTTTTGTACTTTTTGATTAGTAAACATATGAAAGGCAAAGATATATAAATGCAAAGTATGCTTGGTGATCAAGAAACAACCTCACAAGGCAAACTACCCACTAGGAGGGGACTAGGGCATGCAATGATCCTTGAGGCCATGATATGATATGATATGGGCCATGAGGGATCTTAGGGCCAAAATTGGGGTCTTACAGATGCCCCTATTTAAGGTCATTCTAGCCGGAGAAGTGAAGTTTAGAAATCTTCATCTCGACGCGGTAGAATGGGCTTAAATAACAGTAATGAGACAAATTTTGGTCCCTAAGAGACCTCATGATGCAAATGTATGTATGCAAAAGACACAAATTCTGTGGGGAATATGATTCACACAGAAGAAAAGACGATCCATCGGAGTAATACACTCACCAGGAACAGAGACTCTGACAAGACTCTAGTTGGGGATAAACAAAACTGACACAGCGTGAATAAGACACGACTCTGATTAGGGAAATAACAGAAAACAGACTGGAGACCTCACTGGGGAGTGAAGGACTCGCACTGGGGAAAAGAAATCCCAAAGGAAAATAAATCCATTGGAGAGACACAAGCTGACTCCTGGGGAGAAGCAACAAGAAAAACTTCACTGAGGAAGCACCAAAGAAATGAGATGTTACCGGTATAATCAAAGCAGGAAGGAACACCAAGGATACCGGGTTGTAGGTATGTAACAGGTGACCAACCAAAGACGTGAATTGGTGTGTGTTCTAAAACACTCATCATCCTGAAGAGAGCGAAAGCAAACTTGTTTATAGGATGGATATTTGATTCTGTAAAGAATGCAAATCTTACTCAGTTGGGGAAACAAACAAAGTGTTCGACCAAAGAGCGCATGAGACATATTATTCATTACCGGCAGACCGTGAATAATATACTCGAAAAGGAAAATTATCCTGAACCGGGTTGTAGGTTGTTTATAGGATAAAATCCGAAGACGTGAATTGGTTTGTGTTCCAAGACACTCATCACCCTGAAGAAAGCTAGAACAGCAGACTTGTTTATAGGATGGACATCCGATTCCACAAGGAATACGAATCTTGCTCAGCTGGGGAAAATCAACAAAGGATTCCAACTAAC
This sequence comes from Lathyrus oleraceus, assembly GCF_024323335.1. NCBI lineage: Eukaryota > Viridiplantae > Streptophyta > Magnoliopsida > Fabales > Fabaceae > Lathyrus > Lathyrus oleraceus. The sequence continues at coordinate 33,104 of NW_026112476.1, forward strand.
GAGCGCATGAGATATACTATTCATTACCGGCAAACCGTGAATAATATACTCGCATGGAAAATTATCCTTAACCGGGTTGTAGGTTGTTTATAGGATAAAAATCCGAAGACGTGAATTGGTTTGTGTTCCAAGACACTCATCACCCTGAAGAAAGCTAGAACAGCAGACTTGTTTATAGGATGGATATTCGATTCTACAAAGAATACGAATCCTACTAAAGGAAGATTATCCTGAACCGGGTTGTAGGTTGTTTATAGGATAAGATCCGAAAACGTGAATTGGTTTGTGTTCCAAAACACTCATCACCCTGAAGAAAGCTAGAACAGCAGACTTGTTTATAGGATGGACATTCGATTCTACAAAGAATACGAATCTTGCTCAGCTGGGGAAAATCAACAAAGGATTCCAACTAACGAGCGCATGAGATATACTATTCATTACCGGCAAACCGTGAATAATATACTCGCATGGAAAATTATCCTTAACCGGGTTGTAGGTTGTTTATAGGATAAAAATCCGAAAAGAAAGGCATCGGGATACCAGAATAGGTATATAGTGATGACCGATCAAAAGGAGCAACAGACATTACCGACAAAAGGGTAAATGAAAGGCGATCTGCTGAGGATAAATTGCAAGCATCCGGCAAATTATCCGCAGGGACTAGCTGGGGATGCATTGGTATACAACCAATGATCCAGGGAACAAATCACTGACAAAAGGTGAAAGGACCCGCTGGGGATAAAATTGCTAGCATACGGCAATTATCCACAAAAGACTTGCTGGGGATATAAGTGCTGATCTGAGCAACTTATCCAAGCAAAGGAAAATCAACATCAAGAACTAGATGAAGATAACCACAAGAGAAATTGTCATCGGTTGAGATGAACAACAAAGTTAACTCTGCAAGGAGAGAACAGGGTTTATGACTACCGGTTTGTAAGCAGAGGGCCAAAAGGGTGGAGGTGACCACAAAATTAGGGTTTACATCTACCAAACACGGGGTAGAAGACCAACAACTCCGCGTGGGGATAGAATAAATCACAAATCCGCACGGGAAACCAAGATAGGGTTTATAACAAACCACAAACTGCTGGAGAGCAGGAAAATAGGATTTACAACTACCGGTATGAGGGTAGAAAACCAAAACTCTGGCTGGGGAATAAAAAGGTGTATAACCACAAATTCTGTCAAGAAAGCCAGGAGAAATAGGACTTATAACTACCGGTATGAGGGTAGAGGCCCAAAACTACTCCGCTGGGGAACAACCCACTGGGAAGCACAAGACTTGTGACAAATAGCCAATTCGGGAATAATCCGAAAAGACAGACTGAATCAAGACATGTCCTAATGAGGATGTAACTCAAATAGGAAAATCCATCCCAAGATATGTGTTGGGAGGAAACGGAAGAAACCGTCGTCCACGAGGATATATCTCAGTGGGGAACTGCAGAAGGAAAGACAACATTTTCTGCTTATGGGGTTGACTCTATATGGAGAGATTTTGACACCCGACATCTGCTTGGGGAGATCTATAAAGAGATCTGTATCACCATAGCAGGAGACACGACAAACAAAGGATACATGGCAAGAAATGCAACATGAATATCTGAATGTTTTATGAATATGCATGAATATGCGTGGTTCATGTTTGATGAATGCTGACAAAACAGACAATTCTAACACAAACAGGTTCAGGAACCAAACGTCCGGTATTATACTTCCAGGGGAAAAACCAACTGGAAAGCCAATCTGCGGAGATCTATATGCTGTAAAGCAAAGATCTACGAGTACTGCTGAAGAAGCAGAGAATCAGAGATATCAGGAAACAACCCAATCAGGGTACAGAAAGTCACAACGGGCAAAACAGCCACCAAGACGAATCTGTAGGGGAACAAGAGAAAACCCAAGATATCTGCAAGGGATCCCAGTGTTAACTGAGAACAAAAGAGTGCGTTACACAAGCACAAACACGAACTGCTGTAGAAGCGAATCCACACAACTCCACTGGGGATAAACCCACTGAGGGAGAATGATATCATCCAAATAGAATCCAACCGCATAAGCAATTCTACTGGGGAAAACTGTCGGCTACTCTCTTGGGAACAAACCACTGAGGGAGGACAGATCAAACAAATATATTCTGCAACGGACCACTCCACTTGGGGAGAATACACAGCAAACTGATCACAACAAGTAGACTCTGCAATACAAGCCACTCTACTGGGGATCACAAAACAGTCAGGAAATCAATCCGTTCTCTGGAGGCTGAAGCCATCATCCGACCATATCGGGGGTTGAAGGAATACTCAACAGGCGAAACTGCCACAACAAACCCTCTGCAGACTAAGCTGAGGAAAAGATGGTTGTAATACTGGGATGTCAACCCAAATCAAACACTGAGTAGGAAAATAAATCCTGCTCTGCTGAAGAGAAAAAACTCTGATGGAGAGATAGCAACAATTCCACAGACGACTTCGCCGGGGAAAGGTAAAGTACCGGGTATCAAACCACTGACTTACCGAGTCTTCAAAAAGAAAACGATCAATGCTGAGGAAACAGACAGTTCCGCTGGCAACACTGCATGGGGAAAAGTGGTAACAACTCCACTTGCAACCCTGGTGGGGATATTAATAACAGTTCTACTCGCGACTCCGATGGGAATATCAACAACGGTTATACTCGCGACTCCGAGGAGAGTATCAATCAATCAATTATATTCATGACTGCGCTGAGGAGACAAATAAAGTCTGGGGATGTTGACCCACTGGAGAAAGTGACGGGGCACCAAGATGACAAAACATCAACCACCGAAACTTCTATAGGGAAACAACCATGTTGGGGAAGACTGCTGCTGGAGAAAACGAAGTCCTCAACAACACTCTGCTTGCGACTATACTGGGGAACAACCCCAACAACAACTCTGCTTGAGGAACAACCCCAACAAAGATCTGAAGAAAGAAGATACCACCAAACCAGGAATATGAACCAATGTCTTACCTGTTGGGAATCATGCCACCCTCGGGAGAGCACTGAGATATTCTTGAGTATCCTTTCAATCTTGTGAATATTCACTTTGTTTAAAACAACAATTTTGAAAAATTTGATTTGTTTAAAACAATGACATTTTATCAATTTAAAACATGCAAAACATTTGTTGAATTGAAACAAATAAGAGTGCAAATAATTGGATAAAAAGCTCAAATTGATTTGATAGAATGGTAGCCTGCAAATGGCAAGACTCCATAGATCTGTACAAATTTGAAATCAGTGATATATATTGGAAGAGGGCTACATTGAACATAATGATCCTTTCTCTACCAATTTGAATCTCGATGTATCCGAAGCTTCGGTTGACGACGAATCGAGAATCTTCTGACGAAATGACGACTGATGAACCAGAAAGTCTTGTCAGGATGCAGTTACTTGCCAAATCCCTAATTTTTGCCTAGATTGCCCCAGGGTGAGGTACTCAATCTAGCGGGATGCGAATATATCATTCTTTTTCAAGTCTCTAATTTTTGCCTGGATTACCCTTGCGGGTTCTCCACCGAGACGCTCATTTTTGCCTAAGCCGCCCTTTCGGGTTCTCAACTTAGCGAGCTATTCTGTTTTTTTCATTTGTTTTTTATTCATTTGCATATACCTTTTTTTTTTATTAGGCAAAGTATCTCTTAACTGCATCTGAATTCACAGGACGAGTGAAATCCTCCCCATCCATTGTTGTAAGCATCAAAGCACCGCCTGAAAAGGCTCTCTTAACAACATATGGACCCTCGTAGTTTGGAGTCCACTTGCCCCTGGAATCGGGCGCGAAAGACAAAACTTTCTTGAGCACGAGGTCACCTTCTCGGAACACACGAGGCTTGACCTTCTTGTCGAATGCTTTCTTCATTCTTTGCTGATATAACTGACCATGGCACATGGCAGTCAATCGCTTCTCTTCGATCAAATTCAGTTGGTCGTAACGACTCTGAACCCATTCAGCATCAGTCAACTAGGGACTTGAGGGTATCATCTTTCTTTTTTCCTTTGGAAAAAATTTTGAAAATTTTTCCTGGTTTTTGATTTTTTCTTTTTTTTTTCACCCTCTTTCTTTTTTTTTTTTTTTTTTTTTTTTTTTTTTGATTTGATTGCATTTGCAATGCCCCAGTTTAACTGTTTTGCTGATTTTCATGATACAGCTGAATGAGCTTCTTTTTTGGTGCTCAAGAAGGCGGGTAATCTCGTCAGGAATCCCCTTCAACATCATCTTCCTCTGCCTCAGATACAAGGACTTCAAGATTGGGAGATGGCGTTGGATCATTATGTTCAATGGGTTTAGAAATCCCTGCATAATGATTCTGGATAATGAAAAGCTTTTGAATTTTAAACAAGCAAATCATTTATGCAGATGAAAAAGTTGTTTTTGTTTTTCATGGTTTTTTTTTGTGATCACTGATTTCATGCAAGAGCAAAAAGTGAAAACAAAGGAAAAACAAATGTTTGACAATGCATTAATTGAATGAAAACATCATTGTATTAAAATGCTGCCAACAATGCCATCACTTCTCCTTTTGGCATGGGAGAAGGGTTTTAAACAAAATGAACAAATCACGCTGACTTATGAATGACCATAGGAACATCCACAGCGACCCAATTGTGGCAAGACACCACCAGGAATGATGAAACTGTTCAGATCTTCTGCATATACTTCCAAGATAGCAGTAGCTTCTTCGGGTTGATTGGCATGGATGAATTCTCCACTTGAATAAACCATGCTCCTTAAGTGCCCCAGAACAGTAGCCAATGCCAGCCCGGGATCGGTTAACCAGGAATAAATCCATCAACAGGAATAAATCCATCAACAGGAATAAATCCATCAACAGCACTAAGGCTGACAAAATCCTCCTCGGAGTCCACAATTCTCTTGCTCAGGATGATCCATCAATCTGGCAGAGTTGGCTCTGGTATAATACCGGCAAAGTGCGTCTTCAAAATGAATGAAGGTCGCAGGGTTAGACCACAGGACGGGAAACCGGAACAAAACACCTGCTTTGTGCAAATGATGCATGAAGTGTTTATGCATATGCTTGTTTTTTATTCAAAGGAACCCGAGGGTTTTATTTGCAAACTTTGAAATATTTAAGCATTTTGATCATACATGAGAATATCTCATCAGATATATCAGGTGAAAAAATTTTCCCGGTTTTTTCATGTTTTGAAAATTTTTGCAAATAAACTCCTTTGAGTTCCTTGAAAATTTTCTGTTTCTGATGATATGGATGTAGATGAATGTATGAATGCATGAATGCAACAAACACACTCAAGGATCAAGCAAAGCACACCAAACAAAGGTCGTGGGAAAGCTCTATGTATCCCTAATATCAATCATCCATTTTGGTGGATTTAGGTTTTCACCTTATCGACACCCAAGTTCCATTGATATTAACGGTACGTGAACCGGTTCAGACATTCTTAATATCAACCAGCCGCTTTGGTGGATTTTAGGTTTTACACCTGATCCGGGATCCATTGATATTAACAATGTTTGAACGACTCAACCACGAATCACGGGTTTGTTGAGAGTCACGAGCATGGAGTCTCGGTTAAGAACCACCCAAAGGGAGTGTACTAGGGTTTAAACCTGCCAGACATGTTCTATCAGAGGTTCCCATAATCATCGTTCCATCTTTCGAATATTATCGGAGGAACGAATACTCGTATTCCAAGAATATTCTCAAGAGAAACTCTTATGAGTGTAGTATCGCGTAACAATCGTATCAGAACTGACATCTGAACGACCTCCGCACTACGGTCCTAAAAATAGGCCAAGATGGGTTTGGTAAACTAAGGTCCTTGGCTTCTGCGGAACATGATTGAAAGAATAATGCCTAACCACAAATAACTTGTGTGACATTATTAGTTCAACATGACCTCCACCAAGTGAATGGGCTCGCAAGTCAACTGGCTAAGGACTACTCCACACCAGTCGACAAGACTATGCCATTCTCCTATCCTAGAGTGCACTCGAGTTCGGGTATAGAACTCATCTCACAGATCACCAAAGCAAACAGCAATTGTATATCAAGCAATTCACACATTACAATCAATACAGTGATCCCAAATTGTACAAAAATATGTCAAGTGAACAATAATAATATAGCACAACAAGGGTGAAAAGTAGGCAATACCACCAAGGATTCTGGTGAGGTTTCCCCAGTGAAGTCGCCACTTTTCTGTAGCGGTGTATTCGTCGCTATATGATCTATCGATTAAATCATAAGCTATGAGATACATTGAAATTTTCGAGTCGCCACCGCACTTTTATTTATCCAAAGGACTGGCTAAAAAGCGAACAAAAGCCTAAGAAGTTTTACACGTAGAAAACTAATAAAAAGATCAGAGATTCTGGGTAAGGGGTAAATTACGCAATGGGAAGGTGTTAGGCACCCACTACGTCCTAGGTACTCCTAGGGAGCCCTTTTCACACTTGTTGTGCTAAATTGTTATTTGTTATGACAAAAATATTGTGCAAACATGATTGGGATGGTGAGAAAAGAATATACAATTTAGTTATTTTTGTGTTCGAACGGATGAACCCGCTGCCTACGTACCTTCCATCAAAGGTAAGGATCAAAACGCCGTAGTTCGGCTAAAAGATTTCCAAAAGTTGGTGGATTCAATTTTAAACACAAGCACTGAGGCTTTTCATTATCAATGGGAGAAAACTCGACCAAAAACAACATCCACCATGCGAGGATAGCTTCGACGTACTAGAGGGGTTAGCCCTGTTTTCAGTACGGAAGTCTTACTGTCGACTCACTAAGGATAGGCAAGATTTACATCAACCACAATGATAATTGAAACCTATGGCTAATGCATGAAAAGATTAACAATGGACAAAGCCAAAACAAGTGAATGAGTGAAGTTAATTGATTGTGATTATGAAAGTGAGAGTCAAAGTATGATTAAGATTGATTCAAAAGAAGTATTATGAAATGGGATATGAAAAAAAGTCAAGGACTTGGGGTCCAGGTTTTTAGTTTGAAAAGCATGAAGAAGTTTGCACAATACTCATGTCAGGTTTGAAAGTAAATGTGTGAAAAGGTTTAGGACATAATGAGGATGAATGGATGAAGGTGGAAAGTAAAACTTCTTAGAAGGTTCACTTCTCGAAATCATATAGAAGATGATTCAAGTGTGTCCTTTGGAATAGCAATGGATAATAGCGAATAAACAAGGCAAGAAGGAAAATGCGGATATCGGATGCCAATCACTGGGCTTATACCAATCTCCTAAAATAAAACTGGATGTCAGATGCCACTCAATGGTCTTACACTAATCTCCTCAAAGCAAAAGAAATAAAAGGCGGATGCCGGATACCAATAGATGGATTTACACCAGTCTCCTAAAACAGAACAGGATATCAGAAGCCACTCAATGGACTTATACTAATCTCCTAAAACAAAATGAAACTTGGATACCGGATGCCAATCTGTCTGGGCTTACACCAATATCCAACATATGATCATAGGAAAGCAAATGCCAACCTACAGGGACTTACAGTTGCAACCTCACATAAACAAACAAAAGCAAGACATGGATGTCAGATGCCAATCTATCTGGGCTTACTCTAACCTCCACAGTATGGTCCTAGGAATACAAATGCCAACTTGCAGGGACTTACAGTTGTATCCTCACATACAAACAAACAAAACAACATGTGATCATAGGAGAGCAAATGCCAACTTGCAGGGACTTACAGTTGCTTCCTCACATACAATCAAGTAAATGCATCAGGCAAAGATAAGATGAGTGGCCAAGGTGATGGTCTTATACTCACTTCCATATCATAGGAGCAATGGCCAATGGATGGTCTTACAATTGTCCTCAATGGGTAAACAGCAATGACAATATCACAAAGACAAATGAGATGATTGTGCATTAATGGCAATTGATGATGATAAATGCATAACATACAAGCAAGCAAGTGCAGATGAAGCAATCAATCAATCAATGAATATCAAACAGCACACTCTATAGCCAAACAAGGGGGCTCACACAAGAGGGTTTGACTATGAAAGTCCACTGTAATAGGTAAAGGTCGCTCTTAACCTTGCCATTGAGAGGCTAAGGTGAAGCAGATGAAAAGGAGAATGAGGGGTGTGCCTCATTGCTTCTATCCCTGGTCAGGGAGAGCATTTAAGAAAGTGTGGGAGCTCAGAAAGATGGAGCTCTTTCCACATTATTGACTCGATTGATTTTGGGTTTTTATCTCAATGCTTCAACCATGTAATGGGAGCAAGGAGAGGACACACTGAATAGTAGGGGATAGGTTGCTTATCCCTTTGATCTACCAATTGCCTTACTTGAAGGACTTTTCCTGCTTGGGACAATTTTAAACACACACAGGCATTGCCTCTTAAGGAGGACTTCAGACAGTTTGCCCGGTCAAATAACAGACCGGGACTCCAGACTACATGAAGAAGAAGTAATTATACCTCAAAGCAAATTGCTAAATAGCAAAGCAAGCAAGTTCAAAGAACTTAAGCAACTAAAGTACCTGAAAAGGTCAAACAGATCAGTAAACAAGTCAACAGTTCAAATCAAAAAGAAATGAAACAACAGTCAACCACAGAGGGACCAATGTGCAAAGCACAAGACTCAACTATATGAGTCACACCTACAAAACAAGGGTTAGCATATGGTAAACAATCAAGTTCAAACAAGTTTGAATGATCTTTGAGGCATTGGTGCTTAACCTGAAACATTAACTCAATTGTAAGCTCAAAAGACCACTAGGACTAGCCTAGGGTCAAAGATGAAAGAAAAAGTCAAAACAGCAAAGAAAAGTCAACCAAAGTCAAGGTCAAACATTTAGGAAGCTATCACAATTGGGCCCACATTCAAATCATGCATTATTATCATTTCATAAGCAAAAGAAGGCAAGGCATGGCAAATGAAAGCACAAAAAAGTCAACAGAATGACTTGCATCAAAAGTCAACCCAAACATTTTCAAAAATCATCAGATAAATCACACTCAATCCTAACATCTAACATGGCAAGCATGTCAAATTTCATGGCATTTGGATGAGAGGAAGGCAGTCAATTAAAATCAAGAAGTCAAACCAAATTCAAGCATGCACAATGAAAGTCAACAAACATGGGTCAACTTCAAAAAATCATATCAAATTGAAAACAGATGAGAAATGAATGAGATTAACACCAATGTAAAGCTCAAGATGTCTAGTTATCACATATGAAATTTCATGATCATACAATATGGTATGAGAATTTCCCAAAGGATTTGGCAACATGTAGCACAAAAAGTCAACCATTGACTAAGCAGGGAAGCAAATTCACAATCAAATGGAAAACAACATGATTAATTCCAAGAAAATTCATACACCAACTAGACATGTAATAGATCATTCATGCAAAATTTGGGGTCATTTGGAGGCCAGGAGACATGTGAACAAAAATCAAGAAAATGCACATCATTGGTGTGACACAAATTGTCACACCCTAGTTCAAAAATTCACATCTAGCAAACCACAAATGGGAAATGCATAAACTCTACATCAAAACAAAGATAAATGAGTCTAGTTTCACCACAAAAAATTTCAGGCTCATCGGATACAACATGAGTATTTCACAAAAGGAATTGGCACAAGGTATCAAATGTGCATACATGTTAGGAAACCAATTACCAATTAAAATCCAGCCAATGAAAAATTAATTAAAAATCATAATCAAATACTAGACATCCATGTGAAGATGATGGAAAAACTTTCATGATTTTTGGATGAATAATGAAGGAGAAATGAATTGTTGAAGTTGAGTGATAAATTGGATGAAACATGAGCACATAGCATGGGAAACGAGTCAAACAATGGTCAACAGTGGCAGTTTTGTAATTACCCGCCTCACTAATCGAAGCTGTGCGTTTTGGGCAGGGGAAATGAAATGTTCTCATTGGTTAGAACCAATGGAACAGTGCTCACACAGGGAAACAACAACAAAAGCCAATCGTGCTTCAATATTCTGGGCAAAGTTTTTATGCAAATTAGGGTTTAGTAGCAGCAAACAGCATGCATTTATCTTCATGCGATCATCATAAACAACAACATGGCATTCATGTTTATCACAGCAAAATGGATTCAAAACAAGTGATACAGACCAAATGGCAACACAGTCAAAATGCTCATGCAACATACAGCAATCAACAGCCAATCATGTTCAACATTTCTAGGCAGCCTTAGGGTTTTAGAAACAGCAGCAGGGTTTATGCAGCAACAAACATGTATTCATCAACATCAAAAATGGGCTTCCAACAAACATCACATAAGCAGCATGGCAATGATAGAGGAATATTCATACAATCACGAGTAACAATAGCAGACACGATTCTGGAACAAAAACTGGAAACAAGCTAGGGTTTGTACACAACAGGGCATACAACTTCATCACCTTCATGAACTCGAATTTTCAAAATGCCCAGAATAACAAATCAAGCACATCAATAGAATCATCATGCAACATACCACATGAATGTGCTATCCATTTTCATTAAATCAACCCAAGCAAAACAAATCGAGGGAAAACATATTTGTTCATGAAAGTGAAAGTTCAGATTTCTTGCAACATGGTTAACCAAATCAAATGATATAAAGCTCACAACATTCAGCAAGGCAAGGACTATCAAAAATAGAGCATGGTTAAGAGAAAAAAAGGAGTCGAGTTTTTACTTGGTTGTGAAGAAAATCAAGATGCAGTGTTTGTTTTGATGTTGCAGCCCGAAACAGACCTTCCTTGTGCTTTAGAATGGAGGATTCTTGAAGTAAGCCAGCTCAATGATGCTTGAAAGTATCCAACTCACGATTTTCCATTGTTATGGCTTGAAGAAAACAGACCGAGGAAATGCACTACAGTTAGGATTAGATGCTCGACAACCCTCCCAAATGAGGTCCAAGTGAATAAACAATGGAGGTTATTCAAGGGTTTTTGGTGTTTTGCTCAGAAAAATGTAACTCAAGCCAAATGGAAAATGAGAGAATGAGAATATTTCTGTGATGGCTGCTGTGTCTCTAGGGTTTATTCTGTCAGAAAATGAGCTTTTATATTTCTGTTTTACATTAGCTTAACAGATGCTAATCATGTTTTGCTAAATGAAGTGAAAATGGCCATTTGCTAATTTGTACAAAAGTGGATATGGAGGGGTATGTGCTGGTCGAATGGGCTTGGAAACAGGCTGCAAACAGGCCAAAACTCTGCTGTTTTTATGTTGCTCATGAATTGCTAACATTGCTTTTACTTAATGAAGCCAATTGTACAATTTGCCAATTTTGCACTTTGGTCCAAAATTGTGGTATAGTGATGGAATGGGCATGAATTTAAGCTTGGAGCAAGTTTCAAATATGATATGAAACAAATCCCAATTGGCCAAATGGAGAAAAGATCAATAAATCAAAAAGTCAACCATTGGTCAAACTTGATTTTAAATGAAATAGGTCCAAAAATGCCATTTTGATTGGCAAGGTTTTGGTGAATGAAATTTATATTTTTGGAAAGAGGAGGAAAAATGTGGTTTGTAGGAAAAAACCCCACCAAATTTGGCCTTATGGTTCATGAGATATGGCTCTTTGAAGTTCACAAATTTCTGAAATTGAATTGATCATATCTTGACAACCATTCATGGGATTTGAGAGTTCTTGGACTTTTTGAAAATGGGAGAACAAGATCTTCAACTTTCATGTTGGGCAAAAATTCATTTGAAGCTTGTATCATGATGTAAGTTTAAGATCAAGAAGTTTCCATTTTTGGCAGTTGAAATTACAGGTCCACTTTCTATTTTGGGAAATTTCTGATTTTACTTCAAATTCTCCCATGATGAGGTTTGACATGATAGATGAGGCTTGTACAAGCATGAATGAGCTCCTTCAAATCAATTCTATCCATCAAATCCTTGATTAAATCAACAGTTGACCAAGTTTGACTTTTCTAGGGTTTTGGATGACTGAAGCACTTCTGATGAATTCCAAACCCTAGTTCTTTGAGAACTTGACTTCAAATGATGTCATAAGATGTATGAACTCTTGATTATTGATCATGGTGCCCAAATTCTGCAAGAATGGCCACCATCCATTGCTTTGACTGACTGTTGACTGTCTTTGACCTAATTACTGATGATTGCTTCAACTGCAAGCAACAAGGTTAGACTGACAATATTTTTGTACTTTTTGATTAGTAAACATATGAAAGGCAAAGATATATAAATGCAAAGTATGCTTGGTGATCAAGAAACAACCTCACAAGGCAAACTACCCACTAGGAGGGGACTAGGGCATGCAATGATCCTTGAGGCCATGATATGATATGATATGGGCCATGAGGGATCTTAGGGCCAAAATTGGGGTCTTACAATAACCATGGCCTGAACACCACTCATCCGCTCGGGATTATTATTATTTCTTCTTTTTTTCTGTTTCTTTTCTTGAACCCCGAAATTTTCTCTTGCGCCAATGATCCTCGGATCACCGCATTTGAACCCCACTCTCCTTTTTGCCAAATAATGAACCCCATTCTCCGATTTGAACCCCAGTCGCCTGACGATAACTCGCGATCGCCAATATGAACCCCGTTCTCCAGAAAATGCCGCAACATCTCCTTTTCTCCATTTGAACCCCATCTCCAGAAAATGCCTCAACATCTTCTTTTCTCCGCTTGAACCCCGATCTCCAATCTCTCGTGATAATTCCGCTGGCAACGTCGGAAATAACACCAAACACCACTCTGAGGGCGACATGTCAGAGGGTATACCTTCACAAAGGAAGGTAGCATGTGTATCTCTTCCTCAGAAGACACCTATAACGACCTCCATTGGCCTCAGCCAGAGTCTAAGGTGACACATGAACAGAAGAAAATCCTTAGGACCTCATCCTGGATATAATCTTCAACTCCAATCTCCATTTGAACCCCAGAAAATGCCTCAGCACTTCCTTTTCTCCGTTTGAACCCCGGAAAATCGCGCTGATCGCGTAACGTCCTCTGACTTCATTTCCATCTCCGCCCGACGGAAACATTTCCTCCAATATCGCACTACTGGGGAACACTGCTGATCTGACGTCATGATACCAAACTCCTCAGAGTAACACCTCCAACCAGGCACTGACTGATGACTGGGAAGAAACTCGACGTTTACTGGACATCGAACAATGATGTTTACCTGACACCAAAGAAAGCTCGACCAGACACTTACTGATGACTGGGAGGAAACACGACGTTTACTGGACATCGAACGATGATGTTTACAGACACCAAAGAAAACTCGACCAAACATTAAACAATGACTGGGAGACAACGCGGCGTTTACTGGACATCGAACGATGATGTTGACAGGACATCAAAGAAAACTCGACCAAACATTAAACAATGACTGGGAGAAAATGCGACGTTTACTGGACATCGAACGATGATGTTGACAGGCATCAAACAATGATGTTTACAGGCATCAAACAATGATGTTTACAGGCATCAAACAATGATGTTGACAGGACATCAAACAATGATGTTTACAGGACATCGAACAATGATGTTGACAGGACATCAAACAATGATGTTGACAGGACATCAAACAATGATGTTTACAGGCATCAAACAATGATGTTTACAGGCATCAAACAATGATGTTTACAGGCATCAAACAATGATGTTGACAGGACATCAAACAATGATCGACCAGACATTAAACAATGACTGGGAAATACTGCTGCTCCAAAATCACGATGTTGAACTCCTCAGAGAAACATCTTCCAACTTCCATCTCGCACGACAGAAATCTCCTCCAGTATCGCACTACTGGGGAATACCTTTGATTCAATCACGATGCTGAACTCCTCGGAGTAACATCTTCACCTCTGGGCAAAACCACCTATCAAACGGTAACCACAGCTTGAGACTAGCCTATGCTTGCAATGATGCATGACTTTTTCTGCGTAATGCTCCATAATTATGGAAATGCTACGCGATTATTTATTTTTTCTATGCAATATGCTATGCTTATTTTTTCATGATGAATGCATAAAAAGCATCCCCCTCAAGGGACTCCTCTGGGGAATACGAGACTCTCTGCTGAGGAACTCGTCACTGCTCTGATTCCACCCTGCTGGGGAATAGCACTGCTGCTGGGAAAAGGTAACCCTTGCTGGGGAAGAACCTCCTTTGCACCCAATCCACTCGAGAACCTGCTGGGGATAAACACCACCAACGCTCTGTGGGGATACAACAGTCTTTGACCTGCTGGGGATATCAATCCCGACTCTGCTTTGGGAAACCCTCACAGATACCTGACGACTTCACTGGGGAAATGCTCACAGATACTCTGCTGGGAAACAGCCACCTCCAGGCCTGGCGTCTGGGGAAGCATTGATCTGACACCTGCTGGGGATAACCATCCTGACCCTGCTAGGGAAACGAATGCCACTCCGCTGGGGACAACCCATTCGATCCATAGGTAGAATCAACTCATCTGGGGATGCAAAAATCCGTCCGCTACGGGAACTCGTCCAATCCACTGGTAGGATGAACACTGCTGGAGATATATTTCATTGAAACCCGCTCCACTCGGGGATAGCAACCTTCGGGCCTGGCTGCCGAGGAAACACCATTTACCTGCCGGGGATAACCATCTTGACTCGGCTGGGGGATCCATAGACCTTGGACCTGCTGGGGATTTGGTCCTCTAATTCTGCTTGGGGACCTAGCTGGGAAATGAGAAAAGTTGGTACAGAACACCCGTCGACTCGTCGAACCACGGTATCCACCTCCCAATCTCGTATCAGCCTTCCACTCTTGAGAATTTCCAAACTCGCCTGGACCTTTTCTGCTCCATCATCTTGTATTCCCAATCGCTTCGTGCTCGACGGAAAGCGAACTCCTGGGATTTATACATACTTTTCAATCTTTCGACTTTGAAGAGTCTTCTTGATTAATTCCAAAGGTCGTCAGACGTCTCGTCGTCTCTCCGTCCTCTCCAATTCACCTGTCCCAGATCAGATTCTGCGGGGAATTTCTACAGACTTTCCAATCTTCCGATTTTGAAGAGTCTTCTTGATTACCATCAAGGATCGTCGTACGCCTCAACGTCACTTCGTCGTTCTTTCATTCATTCGTTCCTGAGCGAACTCTCTGGGGATCTACTTTATCAACAGCTTCCACATCACAACCTGCAAGTGAGTGAAAAATATCCAACAGTTCCTGCAAAACAGATCGTTAGATAAAACCGTGCCCCAGGCGTGTCAAGATTTCAACACTTGGGTCACCCAACCTTCCAAATAAGATTTCAAGCTTTCAATCTTATAAACATGCATTGGAAGGAACCTGTATGTATTAAAATGCAAGATTCTTTATCAAAATATCGGATGTTTTTGCAATCAAAGCGGTAGTGAAAAACAAAAACAAAATTATTTGACTGAATATGCATTTTATTGATTGGAAGAAGTGTGGCTCAAATTGAGCAATACAAAAGGAAGCAATTCCTGAAAAGAGGTAATTGCACAAAAGGAAAAATCTATCCTAATGGCAATGCGAAACCCGTGATCTCATCGAGTTCCAACTCAGTTACACCCCATATGTCCTCAGACTCTCCGTGCTTTCTGCCTTCTGAACAAGACGTTTCTGATTGATCCCTACTGGGTATTATCCATGATGCTTTAACCAAAGCGCAAACGATCATGCTGGACGCAGTTGTTCGTTTCAATCCCTCTTTTGCCTGGACCGCCCTTTCGGGTTTTCAGTCCACCGGGATACCCATTTTTGCCCAAGTCGCCTTTTCAGGTTTTCGACTTGCCGGGTGTACAATCTTTCATTTTTATCCCTAATTTTTGCCCGAACCTTTCTTTCTGTTTTTGGTTCGCCGGGATGCCCATTTTTGCCTGGACTATTTTGTTCTTTTCGTCCAGCGGGTCTTTTTATACGAAGTATTTTTTAACTGCGTCCGCATTCACAGGGGATGGAGAATCTTCGCCATCCATGGTCGTTAACAACAAGGCTCCTCCAGAGAAGACCTTCTTGACCACGAATGGACCTTCATAATTCGGTGTCCATTTGCCCCTACGATCGTTCTGAGGAGGAAAGATCCTTTTCAGCACCATATCACCCACGTGATACACCCGAGGTCGTACCTTCTTGTCAAAAGCACGCTTCATCCTCTGCTGGTACAACTGCCCATGACAGATGGCTGCTAGCCTCTTTTCCTCAATCAGACTCAACTCTTCGTACCGGGTCCTTACCCATTCAGCCTCTTGCAATTTCACGTCCATCAGGACTCTCAAAGAGGGAATCTGAACCTCAACTGGTAGCACAGCTTCCATTCCATATACCAATGAGAAAAGCGTTGCCCCAGTAGATGTGCGCATCGAAGTTCGACACTCATGCAATGCAAACGGCAACATCTCATGCCAGTCTCTGTAGGTTACCACCATTTTCTGCACAATCACACTATCGGTGTATTCCAACGTTATCCGGGCAACGAAAGCTCATTCACCTTAACCTCCCCATCAGACATCAGAATCCGTTCGGATTCAGGGTCCAGGCCCCTCCTCCGGGATCGGCTACTCTCAATCTTTCGATCAGAGCACCTCGAGATGTCCTCATCAGAGAACTCAAACTTCATCGGTTGATAATCCTCAACGGGTTGCGGGGCGATATAATCAGACAATACACTCCCCTTGATTGTTTTCCGCACGGTGTATCGAATATCGCATTCAATCAAAATCATTGGCCCTTTCGCAACCCGTCCGGTTATTGCTAGCTCTTCAGATATGTACTTGATCAAATCCATCTCGAAATCCACAAAGTGGTATGAACCAGCATATACTGTCTCAGTCGGCGAGCAGCCTATGCCAAAGTACATCAAGTTCCCAGAGCAGTGAATGTATTGTTTCACAGTCGATAAACTTTTTGCTAAGGTAAATTGCATGCTCTTTTCGACAAGACTCGTCATGCTGCCCCAATACACACCCCATAGACCCCTCGAAGGCCGTCAAATACAGAATTGACAATTGCTCCTCCACAGGAAGTATCAGAATCAGAGGCTCCTGCAACTCAATCTTTTATTTTTTCAATGCCCCTTGGCAATCATTATTTCACCTGACCGTTTGATCTTTTTTTTCAACATCTTGAATATAGGTTCGCACGTGGCTGTTAGATGAGATGTGAACCATGACAGGTAGTTCAATCTATCTATGAAACCACGAACCTCTTTCTTTATTTTTCTCGGTTCAGGCATTCTTCTTTTTTTATTATTCTTTTTTTTTTAGCAGGATGAACCTCGATTCCTCTCTGACAATGAACCCCAACATCTTACCGGATCGCACTCTGATAGTGCACTCACTTGAATTCAACCTCAGTTTGAATTGTCTCAACCGGTCAAACGACTTGCCCCGGTCTGCCAGATGCCCCTCTCCTGTTTGGGACTTTGCTATCATGTCATCAACATAGCATTCAACTTCATGATGAATCATATCATGAAACAAAGTCACCATGACTCTCTGATACAGGCACTGGCGTTCTGCTTCTTTAGAGGACAATCTTCTCTCCATGGTATCTTGTGCGCAACGACACCGGTATCCGACCCTGGCATATCCTGACATGACCAGGCGAAGGTATCCGCATGCTCTTTCAACAGGACTACCGTCCTGCTCTCGACTCGCCTCTGAAGCGGCCTCATTTTCCTATTTCTTTCCTGACCTCGGCGGTGCTTGGAGTAACAACCTCAACCCGCTCCTCGTGCGGCTGAATCACCTTCTCCTCTTGTTTTGACAATCTGGTTAATCTCAGCAGATCACAATCTTCTTCGCCTTTTTCTTCGGCATGACAGTTTGGATTGTCGAAGTCATATGAGGTGTAACCAAATTGTTATCAATGAGATCCGGAGAATTATTTTTCGACTTTGGGACGAGACAAATCAAAAAAGAAAAATGAAAACAAACATTGCCATTTTTATTTGTTTTTAAACTGCAAAAATAAATGAAAAACAGGGAACACCGCTTTTTGACTGAAAAACATCCATTTATTAATGATGCAGAAAATGCAAATTTAAACATGAGGTGGCCCTTATAATGGACCATTACGTGTCGGGCAACACATATGGCTTCCATGCAAATAAAACTGAAAACAAGAAATTATTACTCTTCAGGATGAGTGACAGTGATGATCTTTTTAAGCCTTCCAGTTGCCTGGTACGCACGATTTTATCCACTGATCAATCTCCCAGTCACTGTCACTCTCTTCACCCACTGTATAGGCGTGATCTGAATCTAGCATTCCAGCACTGACAAAGGTGAACGACGGACAACGTCTTCTGTTCTGCTCAGACGAGTCTTGACCTGGATGATAACCAATCCCAAACATATCCGCCTTTACCACAATGCCTATGATCTGTCCCCAGCCTGGGATCCCTCCATTTCTCACCACTTCCACGGCCTGTTTGTAAGAAGAAATGGACGGCTTTTTCTCTTTCTCAACACCAACGGCATTTTTCACCTGGATGGTTTCAACTGCCAGACTGGGTGCTTTACACCTTACATCGTCCATTTCTACTTTCATCTTTCTCTGGACCGATTCCCCAATTACTACACACCCCTTTGTAGCGATGGCCGCACAACAATTACCAACACGAGGGAAAGCTCCAGTTTTCGTCGGACGTTTTGGGACCACAGACATGGGCATTCTTAACTGATCCTTCTCAGTCACCTCTACCCCTTTCTTGTCCTTCGACATCATCTCCACTTTTACAGGACCATGCCTTGTCACGGGGTTAGCACTATCATCTGTCGTTGGTGCAAAATTGATTGCCTTAGAGTCCACCAAGTCCTGGACCACATGCTTAAAAGCTTTGCAATCCTCAACATGATGTCCGGGTGCCCCAGCATGGAACTCACACCTGACATTCTCATCATAACTGGCAACCCTCTGATCCGGTTTCCCTGGAACCAATATCCTCGGCTGCACCAACCCAAAATCCTTCAACTTTTTAAACAGAAAGGCATAAGTCACGGGCGGCTTATTGAAATGACGATCTGTCGTCCTCCTTCTCATTTGGCCCACTGCTCTTTGGGTCCTCTATTGAGGTGGTGGTTGCCGCTGTTGTGCAGATTGATTACTAGTAGGGATTGTTACCGTATCAGCATATGGGTGATAACGATCCTTACCGCGTTCTCTTTTGGCCTGCACACCACCTGATTCAACTTCCTTCTCAAGATGACCATTGCTAGAAGGCTTCTTTGCTACAGAGCCAGAGGGATTTGTTACTTCGGATGACGGAGCCTTTCCCTGAACTTTCTCCTTGATCATCCAGCCCTCAATCCTTTCCAATCTCTCGGCCATGGCTTTCTGCCCCAAGGCAAGCCCTTGCACAACACTGAACAAATCCCTCACCATCTCTTTCAGTTCGAGGATGTCGGCGTTGGGAGAATCCATCAGTTTGAACTTGTTGCCCCTAGCAGGATATCTGAGCAAACAAGCTATGCGCACCGGTCGACACCTACAAAACAGCAAATGGGTTAATATGCATGAATGCACCGTCTATCCATATGAGGAAGATTCCGTCCTTTGATTCTGGTTTCATTGAGACGGATAATATTTCACCAATAACATTCTCACATCCGGATGTCTCTCAACCAGATTCTCAATCCATAATACTCCCCATATGGCTAGATGTAGGTTTAATGCAGATGAATGCAAAATGAGAATGATGTATGAATGCAATGCACTGTGCCATACTCCAAGTCATCTGATCATCTGTTGCTCTGAGTCACAACCCTGATCTCTGAACCGATCACAACCATCTGAGGGAACATGCAACCACAAATCCAACTCAAGGGTTCCGAAATAAACGGAACTGACAGATACATCATCATCATCATATAATCTCTGAACAGATACCCACAATCATCTGAATCGGCCCGGGGAATCCTGAAATAAACGGATCCCCACTGATAAATAACTCGGACAGCACTCCGGCGTCTCTGAAATAAACGGCCATAAATCCGACTTATAAATAGAACTCTGATCCACGGAACAAAAAGTCACCATCAAAGCATACATCTGAACATGCATCTGTAAGAATCACCCTCCCCTCACAGGTAAATTCTAATCAGGTCACCCTAAGGCGGATAATAGTCTCGACAATCGGGCGGAGATACTCAATGGGTTTGCCCTTTCGGGTGTGCCATTGTAGCTCCCTTAAGATCGTCTAAACCAAAGATCCGGGAAATGATCGGTCACCAGAGTCAATAATTCAAATGACGTAACTCAACCAAAGTGGGGTACCCCACAGAGGAAAGCACTATCAAATGAACCTCGTTCGGCTTGTGGTATGTCACGTTGCAACATTATGCTGATTTAGCAAATGAGGAACGTGAGACCACACTAATCCTAGGTGTATACTCGGGCCTGGGTTTTAGCCCCACTCAGAACACCCACCCCAAAACAGAGGAACCACCTGCACAGAGGATAGCAACAACATGATAGTATGATGCATGCAAATATTTATGCAAATATATACACTGGTTAGAATAATAAATGCAATAAATACAGCAAAACAAGCAACCTAAACTATCATAGAATGCTAGGAAGGACTCGCTTAGGGACGATGGACCAGCACAGGTCAACATCTATATTCCCCAGCAGAGTCGCCAGCTGTCGCATCCGCGAAAAAACAACCGGCGGGACTCAAATAAAAACACAACACAGAGCCGCCATTGCGCGTTATTTATCCCAAGATAGGGAAAGGGAACGCTCAGAGAAACCTGGAAAGGAAATGGTCTTGCGACCAAAGAGAAAGGGTAAGGGAGTCGGTTACGCAAGGGGAAGGTATTAGCACCCCTCACGCCCGTCGTACTCGACGGGATCCACGTTCTAAAATAAAGAATAGGTTGCTAAAACATCACACACACACAGGGAACGCAGGTGGGGTTAAGAGAAGGGAGCTCGATAGGACATCGCATCCTATGCCTACATATCTCGTTTGGAACGACAATCAGAGCCACTGTAGTTCGGCTTACGCACGCCAAACAACACAAAACACACCAACAGATGGCAAACATGGAGCCCGACAACCACTCGATGGAATTACGTCAGCATCCGAACCAAAACACGCACAAAACGGCAAGCGTGGAGCCCGACCCCCAATCACTGGGCTTACGTCGGCATCCGAACCAAAACACACACCAGATAACAAGTAAACACACACAAAAAGAAAAAAAGGTTGCCCGGAGTGGTCTCGCACGACCACCTGCCTACATACCTCGTCTGGAACAAGGATCAGGGCGATGTAGTTCCCCCTCAAGGGACAGAAAATCTAGCCAGAAACCGAGGGAAGACACACTACCAGGGAGCTGGACTCGAGCCTAGTGTTGTCATGCATCGTTACCCTACGTTCAGGTTTCTACCTACTTGCACAACTGCAAGCTAATCCTATCCAGGAATAAAGCAAGCATACAAGCATACAGATCAAAACAAGCATTTCAAGCAAATATTCACATAGCACACACTATAACCAATCAAGTGAGGCTCAAACAATGGGTTTGACTGCCGAAGCAAGTCATCTGTACATGTGTAGTATTCGCTCTTAACCTTGCCATTACGAGGCTAAGGTGAAGCAGATGAAAAGGTGAAGTGAGGATGAGACCTCACAGCTCTTATCCCTGACCAGGGAGAGCTTCAGACAAAGGAGCGTGGGTCCAGAATGGAGGGACCCTTCTACGCTCAAAGACTCTGACTCGATTGTGCAACAGCACGAGATCTTGGGTTTGTGTCCTAATGCATCAACACACAAACGTGTGAGCAGAGGGACAACTCACAGAATAGTGGGGGATAGATTGCATATCCCTTGGCTTCCACCAATTGCCTCATAGAGGACTTTACCTGCTTAGGCACAATTTTAAACAATCACAAACATCGCCTCTTAAGGAGGACTTCAGACATTTTGCCCGGCCAAATAACAGACCGGGTCTCCAGACTACATGAAGAATAGAAGTCCTACCTCAAGTGGTTTTAAAACCAAGCAGCAGCAAGCAAGTTCTTAAAGAACTGTAAGCAACTAAATGTACCTGAAATCAATCAAGTATCATCAGTACTCAGACAGACAACAATAAACAGCAAATGTTAATCAGTCAGACTATACAGATTAAGCAACACAGGTTAATGCACATAAGTGCAAGCTACAAGCTCAAGCTCAAGCTTCACAACCTACAAAACAAATTCATGTTAGTTCACAAACATCAAACAACATCAACTTAATTGACTTGGTTCAATCTCCTTAAGCATTGTGCTTTTCATCCTGAAAAATCAAGCAAATGTGAGAAACAAGACCACTAGGCCAAGCCTAGGGTCCAAAAGTGAGAAAAAATCCTAAATAGCAAGGAATCTTCAACCAAAACCAAATTAATGCAAATAGAAAGCAAATGCAATTGATCCCATGTTTATATTATTTACCATAATCATTTCATGACCAAAACAAGTCAAACTAGGTCAAACACAACATCAAAAGTCCCAACAGAATGACTTCAATCAAAAGCATATCAAAACAATTCCAAAAATCCTCAAATAATTCACACCTAAACAGGACCTATTCAAGGTATAGCATGTCAATTTTCAGCTCAATTGGACAAAAGGAACTATGTCAATGAAAATCAAGAAATCCAGACACAATTATTCAAACCAAACCATGACATCAACACATGCATTCACTTCAAAAATTCATAAGTCAATGAAAACAATTAAGAAATGAATGGGACCAAAACAGGGATGTCCTACAATGTGTCTACAACCAGCATACCAAATTTCATGTTCATCTAAAACCATATGAGCATTTCACATTAAATTTACAAACATGTGTCACATGAGCTTTCACAATTGACCAACAGAGATGAAAAATATCAATCAAATTGAAAATGCCACATAAAAATCCAGAAAAATTCACATAGCACCTCAACATATCCATAATCATTCCTGCAAAATTTCACTCCATTTCAACAAGCATAGGCCAGGCAAATAATTTCATGAAGTTGACCTAGCTAGGTGTGACACAAATTGTCACACCTAAGTTCAAAAAATCATATCTCACTCCACAGGTATCCAAAAATCATGAACTTTACATGTAAACCACCAGCAACATGTCTAGAATCACCACAAAAAATCTCAAGAATTTCTTTTAAAGCATGAGTATTTCACAATGGAAATGGCAAAATGCACACAAAAATGACCTAAGTCAAACATCCCTAAGCAAAGTCAACAATTCACCATGCACAACATTTAAAATCATACTCATAAAATTCTAGAGGAAAAATGGGATCTAACAAAAAAACTCTCATATTTTTTGGACTTGTAAAATATTTTTTATGAATTTTTTAATGTTTATGTGATTTTTAAAATACTTATTGAATTAAATTAATTAATTAAGATGAAACAGTGGCAATATGGTAATTACTGAAGCAAGGGCGCGGTAAACACGGTTTTTAAATTGGAATTGCATAAAACGGATCAAACCACAGCTTTTTCCAGAATTTCTTTCTCTTCTTCAACGCGTTTCCAGATTCCACAAGAACACATGAACAACAAACTATCACCAAAATCTACAAACTCATACTCGTTGGAACGGTCTAAACCTCAGGAATGCAAATACATCCTTAATTTTATCCAATTCTTCCTATATTTTGTGAATCGAGTGGATTAGGTTTTGGTGTCACTTCTAAAATTCATCATAACTTTCTCTACCTTCATCCATTTTACAAACCAAAGGTAGCATTGGATTCTATGTGAAACACACTTCAAAACGCATATAAGCATTGGTAAAATCGTGAAGTTCGAAAAATCAAATACCTGGAGATGGCAGTGCTGAATCGTGTAATCTTTGCGCAATTTTCCTCCAAACAGGTGAAGAATAATGATAAGGAAGGTGCCTGGAGTGCTCAGGTTCGATTGGATTAGCTTCTAGTGCACGAATTCCTCAATTCACCATTGATGCATCACATAGGACAGTCACGATTTGGTGTGTGTCGGTTGTTGAATTACCAAAACAGTTGAAGCATGAGAGGAATGGAGATCGAATCCAAAAGAAGTTTGCCAAATGATCAAGAATTGGAAGAGTTCTTTGGATTTTGGCTTGATGTGTTCTTGAAGAATCTTGGTGAATTTGGAGAATTTGAGATTTGTGATTTGTGAAATGTGAATTCTGTTACAAGTTAGTTATGATTAGCAATATATATCTCAGCTTAATCCACACTTAATCACCTTAATTAACCAAATGGAATGTGTTTAGCAAAAATGTCATTTTCAAACCAAGGGCAAAATGGTATTTTCATATGCCAGCCAATGACAGCTCACTGACAGCTCACACATGTCCTAAACATCTATCATGAGCTGTTGCCACTTGTTTCATGTTGATTGGATATGTATTTTAGCATTTCACTATGTCATGGCTATGTTATGCATTTTCAAGTTCATTCCAAAAGTGAAATATCAAACCATGAGGCCTTGGCATGTTATGATGATTCCAACAATTTTCAAATGTCATTTGTGAGGTGTTGCAAAAATCCCCATTCAAAAATTCCCATTATTTCTCAAGTTGGACAATTTTGCCCTTGGATCTTTTAACTGTACACTTGAAAATTGACTTTTTGCATTGACCATTTTTGATGAATTCCAATTATGCACCATGAAATTACATGTCAAATGGAGTTTGTGCATAAAAAGATCACTCAATTTGGACACTCCATGTGGAAGTTATGCTCCTCTGATTATGGGTCATTTTTGAAATTGACTGGACCATAACTTGCCAACCATACATGAGATTTCCAAGTTCTTGGACTTTTTGGAAAGGTGAGACCAAGATCTACAACTTTCATGTTGAACAAATTTTCATTTGAAGCTTCCTTGGACATGTAATTTTGAGGTCAAAAACTTTCCATTTTTGGAAACTTCTATTACAAGTCACTTTCTATTTTTGGCAATTTTTGTCCTGACTTGATTTTCTCCATTCTTGAGCTTTGACATGTCAAATGACACTTGTTTCAAAATGAATGAAGTGCATCCAACTCTCTCCCTCTCCAAATCCATTAAATCATGCACAGTTGACCACAGTTGACTTTTTCACTGACAGATGAATTTGGCAATGCATAGATCAATCTGAGCTCCAATCCTCTGATGAAATGGCCCAAGGGTGAAACCCTAGCCTCAATAAGCACAATATAATCATGTTATGATCTCCATATACATCATAGACCCCATCTCCTGATCATGCCCTGATTGGCCCAATGCAACTGATTAGGGTTGACCAGTGGTCAAAACCCTAATCTCAAAGAATCTGCTTCAACACTTGATGATATCAAACCATGATGATGATGATGTATCACTTCAAACAAGATGAAGACCACTCTCCTTTGAGAATCACAAAACCCTAATTTGGACCTCCACATCCTCAGATGATTAATGACCAGTCCAATGAACCCCCTAACTTGCACATGACCTCCTCATCTTCTGATCAATACTTGGGAAGATGGCTTGCATAATGTAACCACATGATATGCAATATGCAATGCCTAATGACCTAAAAATGATATGCAAATATGTTAAGCTAGTCCCAAGAGAGGAGGGCAAATTTTGAGGTGTTACACGCAGCATGGATCCATGGTCTACCCAACAAGCAACTGTATGCCGGCTGAATATCCATGACATAGAATGTCGACTTGAACACCTCATGTCCAATCTTCACTGGCAGCTCAACCTCCCCGAACACGGCCCGCTTTGACCCATCGAATGCTCTCACAATCAAATCAGTCGGAGTGAGAATCAACCCATCACAGTTAAGCTTCGCCAGAGCCTTCTTTGGCAACACATTTAAAGAGGAGCCGGTATCAACCAGCACATGCGAAAGCACGGCTCCTTTGCATTCCATAGCTATGTGTAGCGCCCTGTTGTGATTCCTTCCATCCACCGTCAAGTCCATCTCAGTGAAACCCAGCCCATGGCTAGCATGAACATTGGACACCACAGTTTCCAATTGATTAATAGTGATCTCCTGAGGAACATAAGCCTTCTTCAGAATTTTCAACAAAGCTTCCCTATGCCCCTCAGAGCTCAACAACAATGATAGAATCGAGATTTTGGAAGGAGTCTACTGCAAATGATCAACCAATTTGTACTCGGACTTCTTGATGATTCTCAGAAATTCTTCAGCATCATCATCAAGTTTGCTTTCCGACCCCGCAGGCGCCGGCGTCACCACAGGAGTACTATTATCAACCACAGCCTTTCCTTTTGCCCTGGCTAAAGCCTCGGCCTTTTCTTTTTTATCTTTTTCTCCTTCACCTCCCCTCAGGGCATCTGGAGCAAACAACCTCCCACTGCGAGTGAAACCGCAGGGACCGGCATTGTCCACCTTTAACACGGTGGTTTCACTTGCAGATTGCTCTTCTATCTTCTCTCCGTTATAGTACACCTCTCCACCATAATGCCACGGCACGGCATCATCTTTGTCGTATGGAATCGGTCCAGGTACCGTGATGGTAATTGGAGCCGCTTCAGTAAGGTTAGACAAATCCACCGGATCAAAGTAGATTGTTATGGTGGAGACTTCTTCTTTTTCCTTATCAGCCTTCTTCTCAATAATAATATCCCCATTGTCCATCAGACCCTGGACATTCTTCCTCAGAAGCTCACACCCATTAACAGAGACGATGCACTCAGCACACTCATGGCCACAGCCCGGATAAACCCCATTTTTCAACAACAGCCCCTTGACCTCAGCCAACGGAGTCTTCAACTGGTCAATAGACAACAGCCCAACTCGACTCTCCTCAGAGATAGCATTCACCCCCCTCTGACCATGCGCGGGCATGGGATTTGCATTTACATTGGGAGATGGTGCGAAGTTGATTGCTTTTGAATCCACCAGGTCTTGAACTGTGTGCTTAAAAGCTTTACAGTTCTCAATGTTATGTCCGGGCGCACCTGAGTGGAATTCACACTTAGCATTCTCGTCATAACTGGCTGGCCTTTGATCAGGTCTCAAAGGTGCCAGAGTCCTTGTCTGCACAAGCCCCAAATCCATCAGCTTCTTAAACAGAAAAGCATAGGTCACCGGAGGTCTATCAAATTGTCTATCCACTGCTCTCCCCCGGACTTGATACCCGGCCCTCTGCGGCCTCTGCTGGAACGGTTGTCTTTGTTGTTGTTGCTGCTGCGGTTGTTGTTGTTGTTCAGCAGGAATGGTTACCGCAGCAGTGTGCTGGAAGTAACGATCCCTACTGGGTCCTCGTTGAGCATAGACAACGCTTGTGTCACCCTCTTTCTTCCTCTGGCCACCATTACCAAACGGTTTCTTTGATCCTGACGACGAAGAAGAAGCAGCACCCTGAATTTTCCCGAGCTTCAGCCAGCTCTCAATTCTCTCCCCTGCCACAACAATATCAGAAAAGTTGGTCACCGGACAACCAACCATTCTCTCAGCAAAAGCCCCCTGCAGGGTTCCCATAAAGAGATCTGACATTTCTCTATCAACAAGAGGAGGTTGCACTCTAGCAGCCAACTCTCTCCACCGCTGAGCATACTCCTTAAATCCTTCATTATTTTTCTGAGACATACCCTGCAGCTGGGTACGACTCGGAGCCATGTCAGCGTTGAACTGATATTGCTTGAAGAACGCGTCCCCAAGATCCTGCCAATTTTTAATGTCCGAGGACTTCAACTTGGTATACCATTCCAGGGAACCTCCGGACAGGCTGTCCTGGAAAAAGTACATCCACAGTTTCTGATCCATTGTATATGCAGAAATTTTGCGGACGAAGGCCTGCAGGTGAGTCTCAGGACAAGAACTCCCGTTATATCTGTCAAATGTGGGCGCCTTGAACTTCTGCGGGATCACAATCCCCTCAACCAGCCCCATATTTGACATGTTGACCACCCCGGGAGTGGCATAGCTCTCAAGCACTTTGATCTTTTCAGCCAGCAGCTGAATCTCCTTGCTTTGAGGCTGAACATTGTACTGACCCAAAGGCTCGTTGTGCATCGAGAACTGATCAGCCTCTCTGTCTTCCTCCCTATCTTCATCGAAGCCATAGAATGGAGGCACAAAACTATCCTTCAGATTCTGCCCCGGTTGGCCACCAGCACCAGTATTATTCACCACATCAATAGTTGTCCTCTTACCGCCATCACGAGAACCACCCAGCCCCTGGTTGGAGATGTAACACCTCAAAATTTGCCCTCCTCTCTTGGGACTAGCTAACATATTGCATATCATTTTTTTAGGTCATTAGACATTGCATATTGCATATCATGTGGTTACAGTGTGCAAGCCATTCTCACAAGTCTTGGTCAGAAGATAGGAGGTCATGGTGCAAGCTAGGGTTTCATTGGACTGGTCAGCAATCATCTGAGGATGTGGAGGTCCAAATTAGGGTTTTGTGATTCTCAAAAGAGATTGGTCTTCATCTTGATTGAAGTGATACCTCATCATCATCATGGTCTTGTTATCATCAAGTGTTGAAGCATATTCCTTGAGATTAGGGTTTTGACCACTGGTCAACCCTAATCAATTGCATTGGGCCAATCAGGGCATGGCTAGGAGATGGGATCTATAATGGATATGAGGATCATTTCATGATTGTATGGAGCTTATGGAGGCTAGGGTTTCATCCTTGAGCCATTTCATCAGGAGATTGGGGCTCAGATTGATCAATGCATTGCCAGATTCATCTATCAGTTGAAAAGTCAACTGTGGTCAACTGTGCTTGATTTTATGGATTTGGAGGTGGAAATGAGTTGGATACACTTCATTCATGTTGGAACAAGTGTTATTTGACATGTCAAAGCTCAAGAATGGAGAAAATCAAGTCAGGACAAAAATTGCCAAAAATAGAAAGTGACTTGTAATGGAAGTTTCCAAAAATGGAAAGTTTTTGACCACAAAATTATGTGTCCAAAAATGCTTCAAATGAAAATTTGTTCAACATGAAAGTTGTAGATCTTGATCTCACCTTTCCAAAAAGCCCAAGAACTTGAAAATCCCATATATGGTTGACAAGTTATTGTCCATTCAATTTCAAAAATGACCCATAATCAGAGTGGCATAACTTCCACATGGAGTGTCCAAATTGAGTGATCTTTTTATGTGCAAACTCCATTTGACATGTACTTTCATGGTGCATAAGTGGAATTCATCAAAAATGGTCAATGCAAAAAGTCAAATTTCAAGTGTACAGTTAAAAGATCCAGGGGCAAAATGGTCCAACTTGAGAAATAATGAGAATTTTGGAATGGGGATTTTTGCAACACCTCACAAATGCAATTTGAAAATTGTTTGGATGGTTATAACATGTTAAGGTGCGATATTTGAACAACTCACTTTTGAAATGCACTTGAAAAGTATACAATTTACCATGGCATAGTGAAAATCCAAATTACACAACCAATGACCATGGGACAAGTTGCAACACATCACACATGTCATTTTGAGAGTGTGTGAGCTGTCAATGAGCTGTCACAGGGCTTGAGTGAAAAGACCATTTTGCCCTTGCTTAAGAAAAGTGGAATTTTGCTAATTACATGTCATTTTGCTAATTGGTGATTTAGAGCTTGATTAGTGGGAAGTACTTAATCCTAATCATAACAAACTTCTGATGAGAATCACAATTGCACAAAATTTCTAACTACTTTTCCCTCCAATTCTCAAGATTCACCAAGAACATTCAAGAGCAAAATTCATCCAAACTCCTTCAATTCTTCATCAATTCGTGAAATTCTTTTTGCTTTCTCCTCCATTCATCTTCCTCTAAAACTGTTTTGGCAATTGGCATTAAGAATCCTCATGAATCGTGACTGTTCCTCTTTGACTCAACAATGGCAAATGGAAATTTCTTGCACTAGGAGCAACATTGGATCAAGATAGCTGTTGCATTCATCTTCCCTATCATCAAGCTTAAACTGTTTTGAGGAATTGCGCGCCAAGAACACAAGAATCACCACTGCCATTGATTCAAGGTAAATTTTCGAATCTCATGATTTGGTGAATTATCATATGCGTTCTGTAGATCGTGCATCATAGGTTAACATGCAGCTTGTGGTTTGCAAAATGATTGAGTGAGGTGAGAGATATGTCGAATTGTAGTTTTGTGTTCATTCCTTTAAGCGCTCGATCTGGATTGTGTAGTGAGAATTAGGCGAAATAGTTAGCATATTAGTGATGTACGTTGCGAGAGGAAGAGAATGATGTACGGTTTGCGTATTTTGGTTGAGGATTGATCGAAACCGAGTTTGGAGATGGATGAACACAAGCACGCGGTGAAGAAGACGATTTTCTGGATTTTTTTCCTGTTTGATCCGCTAATTCGCAAGGCAATTTTCGAAAGCTGTTTCCCTCCCAAAAACCACCAATCAGCGCGTGACAGCACATTAATGTGCTGCGCTGTCGTTTTGGCTTGGATGATGAATATTACGACATTGCCATTGGAATCATTTTAATTAACTAACACATTTAAATAATTATTTAACAATTCATTTAACACTTTGAAAAATCATAAAAAAATATTGGCTAATCCAAAAATAGTGAGGATTTTTTTTATGGATTCCAATTTTTCCCTAGAATTTTGTGAGCTTGATATCACAAGTTGTGCATGGTGAAATGTTGACCTGGCCTATTGATCTTTGACTTGTGTGTATTTTTTACATGTTTTGCCATTTTCATCATGAAATGCTCATACATTTAAAGAAATGATTGAAATTTTTTGTGCTCATTCTGGACATGTTGATGGTGATTTACATATAAAGTTTGTGATTTTTGGATACCTGGTGATTGAGTTATGATTTTTTGAATCTAGGTGTGACAATTTGTGTCACACCTAGCTAGGTCAACTTCATGAATTTATTTGCATGACCTATGATTGTTGGATTGGATTGAAATTTTGCATGGATGATTATTGATATGTTGAAATGTTGTGTGAATTTTTCTGGATTTTTCCATGGCATTTTCAATTTGATTGATATTTTTCTTCTCTATTGGTTCATTGTGCAAGCTTGTGTGACACATGTTGGTAAATCTTGTGTGAAATTCTCATATGGTTTTGGATGAATGTGAAATTTGGTATGCTGATTGTAGACACCTTGTAGGACATCATGCTTTTGGTCCCATTCATTTCTTAATTGTTTTCACTCTGTTATGAATTTTTGAAGTGGATGCTTGCTTGAATGTCTTGGTTTGGCTTGAATAATTGTGTCTGGATTTCTTGATTTTCATTAGCCTAGTTCCTTTTGTCCAATTGAGCTGAAAATTGACATGCTATACCTTGAATATGTCCTGTTTAGGTGTGAATTATTTGAGGATTTTTGGAGTTGTTTTGGTATGCTTTTTATTAAAGTCATTCTGTTTGGACTTTTGGTGTTGCATTTGACCTAGTTTGACTTGTTTTGGTCATGAAATGAATATGGTGAATGATATGAGTATGGGATCAATTGCATTTGTTTTCTATTTGTGTTTATTTGAATTTGGTTGAGAATCCCTTGCTGTTTAGAATTTTTTCTCCCTTTTGGACCCTAGGCTTGGCCTAGTGGTCTAGTTTCTCACATTTGGATTGACTTTTCAGGATGAAATGCACAATGCTTAAGGAGAATGCTTCAAGTCAATTAAATTGAGATTGTTGGATGTTTTGAACTAATTTTGACTTTGTTTTGTAGGTTGTGAAGCTTGAGCTTGAGCTTATAGCTTGCACTTGTGTGCATTAACCTGTGTTGTTTGCTTGTACAGATTAACTGATTAACCATTTGCTGTTTATTGTTTGTCTGTCTGAGTACTGATGATACTTGATTGATTTCAGGTACATTTAGTCGCTTACAGTTCTTTAAGAACTTGCTTGCTGCTGCTTGGTTTTTAAACCACTTGAGGTAGGACTTCTATTCTTCATGTAGTCTGGGAGACCCGGCCTGTTACTTGGCCGGGCAATTGTCTGAAGTCCTCCTTAAGAGGCGATGCTTGTGGTTGTTTACATTTGTGCCAAGCAGGTGAAAGTCCTCTATGAGGCAATTGGTGGAAGCCAAGGGATATGCAATCTATCCCCCACTATTCTGTGAGTCGTCCCTCTGCTCACACGGCTGTGTGTTGATGCATTGGGACACAAACCCAAGATCCTGTGCTGTTGCACAATCGAGTCAGAGTCTTTGAGCGTAGAAGGGTCCCTCCATTCTGGACCCACGCTCCTTTGTCTGAAGCTCTCCCTGGTCAGGGATAAGAGCTGTGAAGTCTGATCTTCACTCACCTTTCATCTGCTTCACCTTAGCCTCGTAATGGCAAGGTTAAGAGCGAATACTACCCATGAACAGATGACTTGCTTCGGCAGTCAAACCCATTGTTTGAGCCTCACTTGATTGGTTATAGTGTGTGCTTTGTGAATATTTGTTTGACATGTTTGCTTGAATTGTTTGGATTGATTGTATGCTTGTATGCTTGCTTTCTTCCTGGATAGGATTAGCTTGCAGTTGTGCAAGTAGGTAGAAACCTCAATTTAGGGCAATGATGCATGACAACACTAGGCTCGAGTACAGCTCCCTGGTAGTGTGTCTTCCCTTGGTTTCTGGCTAGAGTTTCTGTCCCTTGAGGGGGAACTACATCGCCCTGATCCTTGTTCCAGACGAGGTATGTAGGCAGGTGGTCGTGCGAGACCACTCCGGGCAACCTTTTTCTTTTTTGTGTGTGTTTACTTGCTATCTGATTGTGTTTGATTGTGCTTGTTGTGTGCTTGGAAGCCGGTGTAAGTCCATCGAGTGGCATCTGGGTTCCAGTGTGCGTGTGTTTGGTTCGGATGCCGACGTAAGTCCAGTAACTGGTGGTCGGGCTCCACGTTTGCCCTCTGGCGTGTGTTTTGGTTCGGATGCCGACGTAAGTCCAGTGATTGGCGGTCGGGCTCCACGTTTGCCGTTTTGTGCGTGTTTTGGTTCGGATGCTGACGTAATTCCATCGAGTGGTTGTCGGGCTCCATGTTTGCCATCTGTTTGTGCGTTTTGTGTTGTTTGGCGTGCGTAAGCCGAACTACAGTGGCTCTGATTCTCGTTCCAGACGAGATATGTAGGCATAGGATGCGATGTCCTATCGAGCTCCCTTCTCTTAACCCCACCTGCGTTCCCTGTGTGTGTGTGTGATGTTTAGCAACCTTTTCTTTTCTTAGAACGTGGATCCCGTCGAGTACGACGGACGTGAGGGGTGCTAATACCTTCCCCTTGCGTAACCGACTCCCTTACCCTTTCTCTTTGGTCGCGAGACCATTTCCTTTCCAGGTTTCTCTGAGCGTTTCCTTTCCCTATCTTGGGATAAATAACGCGCAGTGGCGGCTCTGTGTTGTGTTTTTGTTTTAGCCCGCCGGTTGTTTTTTCGCAGGATGCGACAGCTGGCGACTCTGCTGGGGAAGGATTGGATGTTGACCTGAGCTGGTCCATCGTCCCTAAGCGAGTCTCTCCTAGCGTTCTAGGATTAGTTTAGGTTGCTTGTGTTGTATTATTTATTGCATTTATTATTCTAACCCTCTATATTTGCATAAATATTTGCATGCATCATACTATCATGTTGTCGTCCTCTGTGCAGGTGGTTCCTCTGTGTTGGGGTGGGTGTTCTGAGTGGGGCTAAAACCCAGGCCCGAGTATACACCTAGGATTAGTGTGGGTCTCACGTTCCTCATTTGCTATATTAGTATGATGTTGCAACGTGACATACCACAAGCCGGACGAGGTTCATTTGATAGAGCTTTCCATTGTGGAATATTTCACTTTGGTTGAGTTACTTCATCTGAGCTGTTGACTCTGGTGACCGATCATTTCCCGGATCTTTGGTTTAGACGATCTCAGGAGAGCTACAATGGCACACCCGAAAGGGCAAACCCATTGAGTATTGTCGCATCGCGCGAAAAACCGGCGGGAAAAGAAAGAACAACAGAGCCGCCACCGTGCGTTATTTATCCCAAAAGAGGGAAAGGAAACGCTCAGAGTAAACCTAGGAAAGAACATGGTCTCGCGACCAAAGAGAATGGGTTCGGGAGTCGGTTATGCGAAGGGAAGGTATTAGCACCCCTACGCATCCGTAGTACTCTACGGGATCCACGCACAAAAGGAAGGATAATTGGTTGCTAAACACTGCTCAAATACTCACACACACTGGCTGAAAGAAACACAAGAAAACTGACTGAAACTGACTCGGCAGGACATCGTATCCTGGGCCTACTTAGTCTATCAGGCATAGACATCAGAGTCGAAGTAGTTCGGACTGGGGAAACGACACATGCTCGCTAGGATGTCGCATCCTATGCATACGTATCTTCTCGGACGAGAGAAGAATCAGAGCATTCGTAGCTCGGCTGACACGCACACAAACAAAACACAGGCAAAGGCAAACATGGAGCCTGAATGCCAATCACTGGACTTACATCAGCATCCGAACCTAAAACACACGCAAAGAGGCAAACATGGAGCCCAAATGCCAATCACTGGACTTACATTGACATCCGAACCTAAACACACACACACTGGAACCCAAATGCCACTCGATGGACTTACATCGGCTTCCAAGCACACAACAACACAACAGGTTGATAGGGAGTCGGGGACTCATCCTATAACTGTCAAGCACGCATTCAAACAAACAGACAACAAATTGCTAAGGAGTCAGGCACTCGAGCCTAGCAACTGTCAAACGACACGCACAAAAAAGAAAAAGGGCGCCCGGAGAGATCAGCTCAATCTCCTGCCTACATACTTCATCTGGTGTGAAGATCAGGGCGATGTAGTTCCCCTACAGAGGGATAAAGGACTAGCCTAACCAGATAACAGAGGGAGACACAACTAGGGAGACTACGACTCGAGCCTAGATGTTATCATGCAAATCATCCCTAAGTTAAGGTTTCTAGCTAAATGGCACAAGGGCCAACCTATCCTAAGCATGGCTCACACAGGAAGCAAGCCACACACACTTAACTTGCACAGGAAGCAAGCCAAGCAAAACCTAACTTGCACAGGAAGCAAGTCTAAACTAATCCTAACTTGCACAGGAAGCAAGTCAAACAATCCTAACTTGCACAGGAAGCAAGTCAAACAATCCTAACTTGCACAGGAAGCAAGTCAAACAATCCTACAAACACAGATAGCACACACTATACACAAGCAAGTGGCTCAAACAAGGGTTAGGTTTTAGTCGAGGGGTCATATCAACCTCAACAAACAAACCTCTGGAATGGGGTGAATGTTGCTCTTAACCTTGCCATTGCGGGGCTAAGGTGAAGCAGATGAAAGGTGAGTGAAGATAAGACTTCACAGCTCTTATCCCTGGCCTGGGAGAGCTTAAGACAAGAATGTGTGGGTTCAGAAAGTGGGAACCCTTCTACACATTAAAACTGACTCAACTGTACAGTTGTACAAGATCTTGGGTTTGTATCTGCAATGCATCAACACGATGGTGTGAGCAAAGCAGATGACACACTGAATAGTGGGGGATAGATTGCATATCCCTACCTTCCACCAATTGCCTCTTCACTTAGGAGGTCTTTGACTCTATGCAGGGACAAAAGTAAACATCCACAAACATTGCCTCTTAAGGAGGACTTCAGACAGTTGCCTGGCCAAGTAACAGACCAGGTCTTCCAGACTACATGAAGTAAAGGAGGCATACCTCAATGCAAATTGCTTATACAAGCAAAGCAAAGCAAAAAGTTCACAAGGAACTAAGCAACTAAAGCACCTGAAACAGTCAAGCAGATGTTAGTATGCAACTTCAAACAAAACAAACAGAAACAGAAACCAACAGTCAATTGGAGGCACATGGATGTGCAAGGCACAAGGCTTATGGCATGTGAGCCAAGCCACCTACAAAACAAAGAGGTTAGGCAATGATGCTTGGATAAGCTCAAAAAGAATTGGTCTTAATGGCCATTTGATGGTCAACCTGAAATTACAAACTCAAAGGTGAGTAGCAGGACCACTAGGGCAAGCCTAGGGTCAAAAGTGAATTAGAAAGTCCAAACAGCAAGGGGCAAGTATCCAAAATCATGTTCAAACCATTAGGAAACACAACCAATTAGATTCACACTCATATCAATCACTATCATCATTTCATGAACCATTTAGGTCAAAACATGGCAAACAGAAGCTCATAGAAGTCAACAGAAAGACTTAACTCAAAAGCAATCTAAACATTTTCCAAAAATCACCAAATAAATCATGATCAAACCTAACACATAGCATGGTAAGCATGTCAAATTTCATCCCATTTGGGCAAGTGGAAGGCAGTCAATGAAAATCAGAAAGTCAAAGCCAATTTGAACATGCCCAAAGAAGTCAACCAAACATGCATCAACTTAGAAAAATCATAAGTCAAGAATGGTGTATGATAAATGAATGGGACTAAAGCCATGGCAAAGATGAGGATGTCTAGTTATCTCATGTAAAATTTCATGTCCATCCAATAAAGTATGAGAATTTCACAAATGAAATGGGAACATGTGTCACACAAAGTCAATATTTGACTAGGCAGGAAGGAAAAATCTCAAACAAATGGAAAATTGTTCAAATAAATCCAAGAAAATTCACAAGTAAACTAGACATACAAGAGTAGGTTCATGCAAAAAATCAGATCCATTGGAGGTCAAGAAGCATGGTATCAAAAATCATGAAGTTGGACATCAATGGTGTGACACAAATTGTCACACCCTAATTCAAAAAATCATAACTCCCAAACCACAAATGATAAATTCACAAACTCTACACCAAAATCACCATGAGTGTGTCTAGTTTAAGCACAAAAAATTTGGGAGCCATTGGATACATTTTCATCATTTCACAAATGATTTGGCAAAGTGTACAAAATTTGGTCACATGTCATAAACCCTAAGGCCATTTAAAAACCATCCATCCAAAAATTCTGGAAAAATAATGATAAAAAGTAGAGATCATGATGAACACAACACAAAAAATCCCATTCAATTTGGATCAAAAATGAGCAAGTTGTGAATTTTGGAAGATTGATGAAGTTATTGAAGAAATTAATTGAATTTATATGGAGAAAATGGCATTTTGGTAGATAACCCAGTCACTTATCAAAACGACCGTGTTTTGGTCCAGAAAATGAAATGTTTTGATTGGCTGGAGGGAGAAAAGTCATGCACACGAAAATGGACCAAAATCTGGGCAAATTGGGATTAGGGTTCTTATCCAAAAATTGTGATTCCTCAATTCTTCCCAAAAATGTCAATTGAGCACATCATTGTAAACATCAAACACCATACAACAACAATCCAAACCCTAATTTCATCAATTTGAACTATACAACAAGAAATCACAAGAAACATTTTCAAACATCAAACTTTATCTCATCATTTCTTCATGGACAGGCAATCATTTTCAAAAAAGAAAACAACATGATACTCAGCATTGAAAAGACTATTCAGAACATGTAACAATTTTAGAAATGGTGGAAGTTGAAAA
Source organism: Lathyrus oleraceus (assembly GCF_024323335.1). Lineage (NCBI taxonomy): Eukaryota > Viridiplantae > Streptophyta > Magnoliopsida > Fabales > Fabaceae > Lathyrus > Lathyrus oleraceus. The sequence continues at coordinate 70,596 of NW_026112476.1, forward strand.
CTTACCAATTTGGAGGGCAGTCTGTGTTCTTGGTGTTGTTTTGTGATGCCTTGCCAAAACAGATGTGCCTTCAGCTTGCCAATGATGGATAATGATGATGGTATGGCTCAAGACATCTTGGAAGTGCTTAGATCATGGACTGTCCAAGTTGAAAAATGCAAAGATGGATTTTTAGAGAATGAGATGAAATTGGCTGTTGGTGTTGCTGCTACTTTCAAAATGGTGACTGGACTAGGAAGGTGCAAAGGCCAGGTTTGGTGCTTTTCAGTTTTGACAGGTTTTGCAAGTGAGGTGAGTTTTTGTTGGTTAGGTTATTTTGAGGAATGGCCAAGAATTGGTGGTGAATGTAGTGGCTAGGTGCTGCTGGCAGTTGGTTTTATGACAGGTGTGTTTTGGACATGGCCAAAGAAATGCTTGCTGCAGTGTTATGCTGTGACAGGTTTTGAAAAAATGCAAGTGGCCAAGTTATGACACACAAGGCAAGGCAAAGTTGAAAATGAGGGAGGGTGTGTATTTGGTTGTATTGGCAAGGCAATGGTGATGCAAAACAAGGGTTGTCACTTGGATGCTTTCTTGACAGGAGATTTGAAATACCAAGATGTAGTCTTCAGCACCATGTTCTTTTTCTGCTGTGTTGTTTTTATGCCATGGTGTTTTTGACAGATAAATTCAAATGCTAACAGCAGGGGTTTTTTCTTTTTGATCTCAGCAGCCTCTTTTCATTTGCCTTGGCCAAGTGATTTTGTAGTTTCTGCTGGTACTTCCAAAATGGTGACAGGTTTGTGCAAATGGCAAAGTGGTGCAAAGGCCAGGTTTTGAAAGTGTGGAAACTGAAGATTGCTTGGTGGTGACTTTATGGTGTGGCAGGGTTTGTGAAATGCCAAGCAAAATGGCCAGGTGAAACAAGATTTTCTGTTGCAGAGTTGGTGGTTATTTGTTTCTCATAGCAGAAAAAATGGTGAAGGATCATGTACAAGGCAAATCAAGGGCAGTTAGCAAGTTTCTTTGAGGAATGGCCAAGAGTGTCTGTAGTTGGTCTTGGTTTGCTCATAACAGAAAATGAGGAGAGGGTCTGATGGTTAGGTCATAGCCAAGTTTTTGTTGACAGCCAGTTTGAAGAATGCCAAGGCCAAGTGAGAGCAGGGTGAAATCAAACCTCCTGCTGCAGTGTTATGACAGGGTTCTTCAATGAAGGTTGCTGCAAGGTTTCAACAGGGTCAATTGGATTGTGAAAGCATGGCAAGTTAAGTTTTGAATAGGCAAAGCAAATAGGTTTTAGAATGCTATTTAGGTTCAGCATGAGTGAATGAGGAGGGGGTTCGATGTTAGGTCATGTTGGTTTGGTGGCTAATGGTTTTTTGACAGAAGAAGAAAGTAGATGCAAAATGCTAGTTTTTTGCTTTTGTTGCAAAGCCTTTTTGAATCAGCCTGCCCTTGCCTCATTTTCCTTGGCCAAGTGATTTTGTGGTTTTTTGCTGCCAATGCTGTCCCTGCTGCTACCAGTCTCATGACAGGAAGTACCCCTACCATATGCTGTTGAGTGCTGCTGTTGCTGTCCTTTTGTTGACAGAAAATCCTGAATTCTGCTGCATTAACTATAGCATGGCATGGTTATTCTTTGATTTATACAGCAAGGTGTGGTCTTGGACTGCTGCAGCAGGCTTTCCATTGTCCTATGTGTGTGTATGACAGAAAAAATGGCTCAAAATTCTGCTATGTGAGAGTAGTACAAGGCAAGGTAAGAGGTATGGTTCATGAATTAGACATGTCCTTTTGCCAAAATTCAAATGAGCAAGCATGGCTAAGTGTACTATTGGTTATGGCTGCAGAATGTGTTTATAATTGACAGCAAAAATGATCAAGAATGCTGTAATGATGCTGGTACAAAGCATGGTTGTGGACAACAAGGACAAGCATGGTGCAATGGTACTTTTCTTACAATTCAAACAACCAAACAAGATTCACATGTTCTGCATAATTTGACCTTGCAAACACCTTCTAAATGACATTTATGAGCTGTCCCAACTGGCCAAACGCTGAAAAAATGCTTGAGTCAAAAAGTCAACTCTTGGTCAAACTTACTTTAAATGAAAAAGGTCCAAAAATGCCATTTTGATTGGTAAGGTTTTAGGTCATGAAATCTATATTTTTGGAAAGAGGATGAAAAATGTGGTTTGTAGGAAAAAACCCCACCAAATTTGGCCAAACGGTTTGGGAGATATGGCCCTTTGAAGTTCAAGATTTTTTGAAATCGATTCGATCATAACTTGCCAACCACACATGGGAATTGAGAGTTCTAGGACTTTTTGGAAATGGGAGAACAAGATCTTCAACTTTCATGTTGGGCAAAAATTCATTTGAGGCTTGTATCATGATGTAAGTTTGAGGATCAAAACTTTCCATTTATGGCAGGTTTCAGTTACAGGCCCAGTTTCCGTTTTGGGAAATTCATGATCTGGCTTCAAATTCTTCCATGATGGTGTTTGGCATGATGTATGATGACTATTTGGACATGAATGAACTCCCACAAACCAATTCCAATCATCAAATCTCTGATTAAATGGACAATTGACCAACAGTTGACTATTAGGGTTTTTGTCTGATTATGCATTGACTGATGAATTCCAAACCCTGATTCCTTGAGAACTTGACTTCAAATGATGTCCCAAGTGGCATGAACTCTTGATTATTGACCATGGTGCCCAAATTCCACAAGAATGACCACCATCCACTGCTTTGACTGACAGTTGACTTTTCTAGGGTTTTTGACTGTCTGGGCATGAACTGCTGACCTCTGAGCCCTTAACCCTTGACATGAACACTTCAAATAGACCTCCAAACCATGTGCACTTGTTGGACAAACCCCAAGGCCTTGATTCAATGAGAAATTCCTTTGCTTGCTTGATTGACTGATCAGGAGATTAGTTTGACCTAATTCTTGACTGCTTGCACTTGAGGCAACTGAGGAACAAAGCAAATGCTATGCAATGGATCATGACATGCTATGACCTAATATGAAAATGTATGTATAATGATAGGTGCAAATTTGAGGTGCTACAGCTGCCCCTATTCAATCAGCTGGGAACCCGAATGGATGATAGCGATGGCTGTCAGACTTTCAGGGTAAACAGGGATTGAATACCAAAGAACCGTAGAATTTGCACAGACTGGATATAATACAAAAGAACCACGTCATTTACCGATGACAAACTGCATGACAGCTTCAGAAAAGCAAAACCATTTACCGATGGTTGAGGAGCTGGAATCTTGATATTTACTGATATCAACTTCAACACGACCATTTACCGATGGCGGCTGGGAAACAACAAACTTCAGAAAAACAAAACCATTTGCCGATGGTTAGAACTGGGACCTTGACATTTACCGATATCAACTTCAGCGCGACCATTTACCGATGGCGGCTGGGGAACAACAAACTTCAGAAAAACAAAACCATTTGCCGATGGTTAGAATTTGATATTTACCGATATCAACTTCAGCCAGACCATTTACCGATGGCTGCTGGGAAACAGATTTTGATGTAGAAAGGAAGCAAGACCATTTACCAATGGTGGCTTCAAAGAAACTTGACATTTACCGATGTCAACTTAGCAAGACCATTTACCGATGGCTGCTGCAACTGGGAATTCGATATTTACCGATATCGAAGAAAGCTGGGCCATTTACCGATGGCATCTCCACTTGGGGAGGAACAACATCTTTGTGGTGATACCAGACAAGACGTTTACCGACGACTTCTGGGGATTTTGATTTTGTTGACCAGACATTTACCGATGACTGGGATGAGACTCGATGTTTACCGACATCGAAAGATGATGTTTACCGACATCAAAAGAAATGACCAGACATTTACCGATGACTGGGAATGAGAAATTTATTGGGGAGATACAAACAAATATTCGCAACTGGAAACCAGGTAGGACATTTACAGATGACTCTACTGGGGATTTCTAGCTGGGGACTTATCAGACATTTTCCGATGACTGAAAGAAAGACTCGATGTTTACCGACACCGAAGCAATGGCGTTTACCGACACCAAAAAAAATGACCAGACATTTACTGATGACTGGAGAGAATACTCGATGTTTACCGACACCGAAACAATGGTGTTTACCGACACCAAAAATGATGACCAGACATTTACCGATGACTGGGGTGAGACTCGATGTTTACAGACACCGAAGCAATGGTGTTTACAGACACCAAAAAAAGATGGCCAGACATTTACTGATGACTGGAGAGAATACTCGATGTTTACCGACACCGAAACAATGGTGTTTACCGACACCAAAAATGATGACCAGACATTTACCGACGACTGGGTGGAACTTGATGTTTACCGACATCGAAAGATGATGTTTACCGACATCAAAAAGAGAAGACACACGCGGGTGTTGACATGACACTTACTGGTATCAAAAGAACAAAATCCGGGATATGTTGAAGCAAGGCTGATCACTTGCTGGGGGTCTCACTGGGGAGAAACAAGCTTCTGTCATCATCGGGTGAGGAAATAAACCTCTGTCACCATCGGGTGAGGAAATAAACCTCTGTGGGGAATAAACAATTCTGAATGCTGTCAAGAGCAACTGTAGCAGTCTTGCTGTGCTGATGTTGAATGAAATGAGCTGTCTCTGCCGGGGATACAGTCTGGTGCAGTTAACACATGAATGCATATGTTTGAATTTTTCTATGGCGTAATGCTCCATATTTGAATGGGAATGCTACGCAATTTTTGAGGATGCAATGATTACTACATGCAAAATGCAAATGAACCCTGGCTAGGGAGCCGAAATGATCAGATACTCTGACTCTGTGGGGAGACTCCTCTTGGGGAAATATTCTGCGGGGAACTCTGCTTGAGGAATGGTAAAGCGACTTCACACTCATGTTGAAGAATAGCACTGCTGCTGGGAAAAGGTAAACTCCGCTGGGGATATCCTTCAGTCCACAGGTAGGATAAATACTGGAGATAAAATTCAATAAACCTGCCTCACTCGGGGAGGAAATGGCAAATACAGGCCAGCTGGGGATAGGCAATCCTTAGATCTGTTGGGGAATAGAAGGCACTATCCACAGACGTCTTCGCAAGGGAAAATAGCTCTGATAGCTTCCAAACTTGCTTGGGGAAAATATCTGCTGAGGAAACGTCCTCACAGATGCCAATCTGAAAAAACAGCACAACAAAATGCCCCCAGGGGATACATGGACAAGATACGCTCAAGTGTCCTCAACATTCAAAATGATTTTCAAATGTTTTATCATTCTGCACATTGTTGTGTAGCCTTCATGTTTTTATATGCAATGCTTATCAAAAATTCGGACGTTTTTGCAAACAAAACAGTAAAAATAAAACAAGAGCTATTTATCTGAATAACGATTTTCTTTTTTATTGATTGAAGATGTGCCTGAAGAGGCAAATACATTAGGAAGCAATTCCTAGAAAGAGGTAATTGCGTACAAAAGGAAAATCCTATCCTAATGGCAACGTGGACACGGCATCCACTATTTCCCAATTCTGTTATAACTCACAGATCATCAGTTTTCCTCCCAACTCCTTGCTTTCTGAGAAGAATGACTGGACGGATCACATCTTTCGAGATGGCAGACGATAAAGCTCGATGAAGTACAGATAACTCAGACTGTAGTCTTCGCTTTAATCCCTAATTTTTGCCTGGATCGCCCTTTCGGGTTTTCAATCCACCGGGATACCCATTTTTGCCTAAGCCGCCCTTGCGGGTTTTCGACTTACCGGGTGTACAATTTTTTCATTTTATCCCTAATTTTTGCCCGAACCTTTCTTTCTGTTTTTTGGTTCGCCGGGATGCCCCTTTTTTGCCTGGACTCTCTTTTTTTTTTTGTCCAGCGGGTCAATTTATGCGAAGTATTTTTTGACTACATCTGAGTTGACAGGAGACGGAAAATCTTCACCATCCATAGTTGTAAGCATCAAGGCTCCACCGGAGAAGACCTTCTTCACAACATACGGACCTTCATAATTAGGAGTCCACTTGCCCCTGTTATCTGTACCGGGAGGGAGGATCCTCTTCAAAACTAAATCACCGACTTGATAGCTTCGAGGACGCACTTTCTGATCAAAGGCTCGCTTCATCCTTCGCTGATACAACTGTCCATGGCATACAGCTGCTAGCCGTCTCTCCTCGATAAGGCTCAACTCGTTAAACCTTGTTCGAATCCACTCGGCTTCGTCTAACTTGACATCCAATAAAACTCTCAGAGAAGGAATCTCCACTTCAACAGGTAGGACAGCTTCCATACCATACACAAGGGAGTAAGGAGTTGCCCCGGTCGACGTACGTACTGAGGTACGGTACCCATGCAAAGCGAAAGGCAGCATCTCATGCCAATCCTTGTACGTTACGACCATCTTCTGCACAATCTTCTTGATATTCTTGTTTGCCGCTTCTACAGCACCATTCATCTTCGGTCTGTAAGGAGAAGAGTTGTGATGTTCAATCTTGAAATCTTTACAAAGCTCTTTCATCATCTTGTTGTTGAGATTCGAACCATTGTCAGTGATGATTCTCTCAGGGACTCCATAACGACATATGATTTCTTTCTTGATGAACCGGGTAACCACTTGTTTGGTAACGTTAGCATAAGAAGCTGCTTCTACCCATTTGGTGAAATAGTCAATCGCAACCAGGATGAAGCGATGTCCATTCGAAGCAGTAGGCTCAATCTTCCCAATCATATCAATGCCCCACATGGCAAACGGCCAAGGCGAATTCATGATATTCAGAGGGCTTGGTGGTACGTGCACCTTATCAGCATAGATTTGACACTTATGGCATTTCCGAGCATACTTGAAACAATCGGATTCCATAGTCATCCAGTAATAACCCGCTCTCAACAATTTCTTAGCCATTGCATGTCCGCCGGCATGAGTACCGAAGGAACCTTCATGAACTTCTTGCATTAACATGTCCGCTTCGTGTCTATCCACGCATCTGAGCAAGACCATGTCAAAGTTCCTTTTGTATAGCACATCATCCTGATTCAAATAGAAGCTTCCAGCTAGCCTCCTCAGGGTTTTCTTGTCATTCTTCGACGCACCTTCAGGATACTCTGAGTCTTGAGGAAATTCTTGATGTCATAATACCACGGCTTCTCATCAGTCACAACAGACTCGGCTGCAAACACATACGCAGGCCTCTCAAGTCGATTCACCGCAACATGTGGCACATGATTCCACCAATGAACTTTGATCATAGACGACAAAGTAGCCAAGGCATCAGCCATTTGATTCTCATCCCGGGGGACACGATACAACTTCACCTTCTTGAAGAACGTCAGTATTCTCCTGGTGTAATCTCTATACGGAATCAAATGCGGCTGGTTCGTATTCCAATCTCCATTGACTTGATTGACCACTAGAGCGGAATCTCCAAATATATCAAGAGTTTTGATCCTCAGATCAATGGCTTCTTCTATCCCCATGATACAAGCCTCATACTCAGCTTCGTTATTGGTGACGTCGAACGTTAGTCTGGCAGAAAAAGGTATATGAGCACCTTTAGGATTGATCAATACTGCCCCAACACCGTTACCATTCATATTCACAGCCCCATCAAACATCAGTGTCCACTTGTCATCCGGATCCGGTCCTTCTTCGACAAGAGGCTCTTCGCAATCTTTCATCTTAAGATACATGATGTCTTCGTCAGGGAATTCAAACATCATAGGCTGATAATCTTCAATCGGCTGTTCGGCAAGGTAGTCTGACAGAATACTACCTTTGATGGCCTTCTGTGACGTGTACTGAATGTCATACTCTGTTAAGATCATCTGCCAACGGGCAACACGTCCGGTGAGAGCTGGTTTCTCAAAGATGTACTTCACTGGGTCCATCTTAGAAATCAATAAGGTAGTATGGTTCAACATATACTGTCTCAGTCGGCGAGCAGCCCAGGCCAAAGCACAGCAAGTTTTCTCGAGCAGTGAATATCTTGTTTCACAGTCGGTAAACTTTTTGCTAAGGTAGTATATGGCATGCTCTTTTCGACCAGACTCGTCATGCTGTCCCAATACACACCCCATCGAGTTCTCAGTGACTGAAAGGTACATTATCAGTGGCCTCCCCGGAACTGGAGGTATAAGGATTGGAGGTTTCTGTAAATACTCCTTTATCTTGTCAAAAGCTTTCTGACAATCATCATTCCACTTGATCGCTTGATTCTTTCTAAGCAGTTTGAAAATTGGTTCACATGTAGCAGTTAGATGAGATATGAACCTTGCAATGTAGTTCAATCTCCCTAAAAACCCACGGACTTGCTTTTCCGTTTTCGGTTCAGGCATCTCTCGAATAGCTTTGACTTTAGCTGGATCAACCTCAATCCCTTTCTCACTGACAATGAAGCCTAAGAGCTTCCCGGATCTTACTCCAAACGTGCACTTGTTCGGATTCAACCTCAGTCTGAACTTTCTCAACCGGTCAAACAGCTTCTGCAAATTAACCAGGTGCTCCTCTTCTGTCTGCGACTTTGCAATCATATCATCTACGTACACTTCAATTTCTTTGTGCATCATGTCATGAAAGAGAGTCGTCATTGCCCTCTGATAGGTAGCACCAGCATTCTTTAGCCCAAACAGCATCACCTTATAGCAGAACGTGCCCCAAGGTGTAATGAATGTCGTCTTTTCCATGTCCTCTGGCGCCATCTTGATCTGATTATATCCGGAGAAACCATCCATGAAAGAGAATACCGAGGATTGAGCCGTATTATCAACCAATACATCAATGTGAGGTAATGGGAAATCATCTTTCGGACTCGCTCTGTTCAAATCCCGGTAATCGACACACATTCTGACTTTACCATCCTTCTTCGGCACAGGAACGATGTTGGCCACCCACGGTGGATAACTGGTGACAGCCAGAAAACCCGCATCCCACTGCTTCTGAACCTCTTCCTTGATCTTAGTTGCCATGTCAGGACTCGTTCTACGAAGCTTCTGCTTGACTGAAGGACATCCTTCCCTAAGAGGTAATCGGTGCATCACAATATCTGTATCTAAACCAGGCATATCTTGGTATGACCAGGCGAATACCTCCACATATTCTCTCAGCATCTCAATCAGTCTCCTCTTGACAGAGTCCTCTAAAGCAGCCCCAATCTTGATTTCTCTTTTGTCGTCCTCAGTACCCAGATTAACAGTTTCCAACTCCTCCTGATGAGGTTGGATGACCCTTTCCTCCTGCTTCAGTAATCTGGCCAATTCTGCAGGGAGTTCACAGTCTTCCTCACTCTCCTCTTCAGCTTGGTATATGGGATTATTGAAATCATACTGAGCCATAACAGAATCGTTCATAGTGAATGCCATAAGATCGCTTCTGCATGTTTAATGCTTTGTTTCAGAAAAAGAGTTCAAGAAGTCACAAAAACAAAAAACATTGCCATTTTTGTTGTTTTGAAAAAAAAGTGAAAACGGAAAACATAGAAAAACAGGGATCACAAAATTTGTTCAAAAAAATGTCCTTCATTAATGATAATCATTAAAACATGATGAGGCCCTACAAAAATGAATCACTACGCCTTGGGCAGAACGTAGGATTTTCATGCAAAATGACAAAACAACAGAAAATTACTCTGTTAGAAGAGTAACTTGAACCACTTCTTCAACCGTCCAGTTGTTGATAGACCCCCCTGGTGCACACGGGCGAACCCAGTTGTCCAAATCACAATCGCTGTCACAGTCTTCACTACCGGTTGCAGAGACGTCGCCATGATTCATCAGCCCAGCGCTGGTAAAGGTACTTGGACCCGCTTGACCATTCTGCTCTGCTTGGAGAGGCTCATAACCAACACCAAATTTGTCTTCTTTAACCGGCAAATCCACCATCTTGCCCCAGCCTTCAGTTTTGCCAGAATCAACAACCTCCTTAGCCTGCTTGTAAGAAGTAATTGAAGCACCTGGCTTCCTCTGCTCAGCGTACGCCACCTTCTCAAGAGCCACAGTCTCAAACGCCTGGCATAATGTTTCGTGGATCTCGCCGTCCACCTCAACATATTTGAACGAGGACAGATGACTCACCAGAATCTCTTCTTCACCGCACACAGTCACAATCTGACCGTTCCAGACATACTTGAGCTTTTGATGGAGAGTCGACGAGACTGCCCCTGCTGCATGAATCCATGGACGCCCCAACAAACAACTATAGGCAGGCTGGATGTCCATAACATAGAAGATAATATCGAAAACCTCCGGACCTATCTTCACAGGCAAGGTAACTTCTCCACATACAGAACGTTTGGATCCGTCGAAAGCACGAACGATCAGGTCACTGGGATTAAGCACAAACCCTTCCGCATCAATCTTCCTCAGAATCTGCTTAGGCAACACATTCAACGACGACCCGGTGTCTACCAATACATGAGACAACACTGCCCCCTTGCACTCCATGGTAATGTGCAAGGCTTTGTTATGGTTTCGCCCTTCAGGTGGTAAATCCAAGTTGGTGAAACCTACACCATGTCTGGTGCTCACATTGGCCATCACACCCTCCAGTTGATTGACAGAAATCTCTTGAGGCACGTAAGCCAGATTCAACATCTTCAGCAAGGCATTACGGTGTGCTTCAGAGCACATCAACAGTGAAAGTATAGAAATCTTGGACGGAGTCTGATTCAACTGATCCACAATCTTGTAGTCACTCTTCTTGATTATCTTCATAAACTCCTCCACGTCCTTCTCAAATGACCCCTCGGGCGCTTCTTTCTGAACAGGTTCTTCCTCAACCACAGCTTGCTTCCCCTTTGCTTTGGCGAGAGCTTCAGCATTATTGTCCCTCAAAGGCTGCGGTGCGAACAGACGACCGCTTCTGGTAAAACCTCCTGGACCCCCTACATTATCCACGGCCGGACCAACAGTTGCAGGAACTCTATTCGGTAAACCAATTGTCACTGGAGTTTGATTCACTGGTCTGGTCTGACTTTCAGCCCTTCTGTAATTGCGGTGAGCATTATCATACTTCCACGGCACGACTTTACTATTCTCAACAGCCCTTCTTCCAGACGCAACGATAGTAGTTGGAACACTGATGGTTACAGGCACGGGAATGGTAACTGGTGTACCATTGGCTGCAGGTGCACTGACGATCCTTTGTCCACGTTCTTCAGACGGTTTAAAGTAAATGGTGATAGTTGATGCTGTTCCACGATCTTTTACAGCCCTACTGAATTGCAAACAACCTTCATCCATCATACCCTGGATACCGGTCCTTAACTGGTCGCAACCATTCTCAGATTCTGCACAGCCCAAACAATCTTCATCACAGCCCGGGTAGACACCCCCATTCAGTAGACGACCCTTCACAACTAGCAGAGAAGTCTGAACATCATCAACATTAACAACCAGATCTTCATCTTCTTTCCCCTCAATATTGTTCACTCTATGCCCACCATGCTGAGGCATAGGGTTGTTCACGACGTTAGGCACTGGAGCGAAGTTGATTGCCTTGGCATCGATCAAATCTTGAACCTTGTGCTGGAGAGCTCGACACTTCTCAGTATGGTGGCCTGGTGCCCCAGAATGAAAGTCACATCTAACATTAGCATCATAGCCAGGAGGCAGCACCGTAGGCGGAGCCATTGTACGCAACTCAATCATTCCCAACTTGAGTAGTTCGGGTAATAACTCCGTGTAAGACATGGGCAGAGGATCAAATCTTCTATCAGCCTGCAACTTCTGTCTGGGCTGATAAGGACGTTGCTGTTGTTGTTGTTGTTGCGGTTGTTGAACTCTTGGTTGTTGTTGTTGACGAGGTTGAGGTGCCGGAATAGTCACTGCAGCTACTGGACGATACTGATCTCTATTAGCATTTGTTCTGTACACACCCCCTCTGTGCTGTACAGCATTGGTCTCTCCTTCTCTACGGCGAGGTGCCCCAGAGAAGGGTTTCTTTAATGAAGACGAGGAACCAGCATCGTGGATCCTACCAGCTTTGATTAGACTCTCAGTCCTCTCTCCACAAATGACAACATCAGAAAAACTACCGAATGGACAGCTCCCCATCCGATCCATAAACACACCTTGAAGAGTACCGATGAACATATCTGTCAACTCCCTCTCCAGCATAGGGGGTTGAACTCTAGCAGCCAGTTCACGCCACCTCTGGGCATACTCCTTGAAGCTTTCATTGGATTTCTGACAAAGACTCTGCAGCTGAGTCCGGCTAGGCGCCATGTCCATGTTGTGTTTGTATTGCCTCAAGAAGGCCTCACCCAGATCTCTCCAGCATCGGATCGAATCCCTCTTCAATTCCATGTACCAGTCCAAAGAAGCCCCAGATAGACTATCTTGGAAAAAATACATCCACATCTTTTCATCATCGGTATACGCAGAGATTTTCCTGTAGTAAGCCTGCACATGGGTGCGAGGGCAAGAAGTACCGTTGTATTTGTCGAATGACGGTGCTTTGAACTTGTGAGGGATTCTCAAACCTTCTACCAACCCCATATTAGTAACATCAAAACCGAGAGAATTCTGACTTTCCATTGCACGGATCTTCTCAGCAAGAGCTTCAACTTTGCGGTCTCTCTCATTAACCCTTCCCAGAACATCTTCGTCTTCACTGAGCAGAGAGAACAAATCCTCTTGTCTGTCAACAATCGGAACAGGATTGCGGGCCGGAGCACGGACTACTCTGGCATTAGCGGCATCTGGAACAATAGGTTGACCGTTGATTCGAATACCCCCTAACTCATCACCTACAGCATAGTTGTTGACGGGTACGGCAGCAGCAATATTGTTATCATCGACTGGGCCTCCCTCTGGCGGAGCATGGTTGATCGGTGGATTTGCAGCCTCTTGTCTCTGAACCATAGCTCGAAGTTCTTCTTGACCTTGCGCAACCCCTTGCATCATATTCATAAACTGGGCCATGCTAGCCTTCATCTCAGCCAACTCTGCTTGAAATTGATCCATACTTCTCTGTTGATTCAGTCTTGTTGAGTAGCGGTGCGGACGTTGTTCAGCTATCCTGCCTGAACAGGAACCAAGAGTGAGAAGTCACGATCAAGAACACCTGTTATGCAAAATGATATGAGTATGATGCAAATGATGCGTATGATGCACATGATATGCTCATTTCTCAGGCATTCAAAGAGCCTGACCCATCCTGAAAAGATGGCAACCTGCAGCAACAAGAGAACAAACAGATACAAGGAAATGCTGACATCCTTATACATACATAAGGGTAAAAGGCATACAACCAATGTCAACAGAATATCTGAATAAACAACGTACAAAGAAAAAAGAATCCCATCCAACAAGCCTGGAGGTGATTCTCAACAAAAAGATCCAAGAGATGGCTTACACGCAAATGAATCCCATCCAACAAGCCTGGAGGTGATTCTCAACAAAATACAATCAGAGATACAAACTAAGACAGACGGTCTTCCGGAATGAGGGTCTTCAGGTAATGGCACTGGTCTATCAACAGCGAGCATTCTGAACAGTCTGGTAAAGGAGTGATCTTCTCTTTCAACTGTCTTCTCAGCTCCAAGACTTCTCCTCCAAGGTGGTCCTCTGATTTCTGTCTCAAGTCTACTTCCTTCTTCAACTGAATGTCTTTATCTCTGAGTTGCTTCTCCAAGTCTCTGATCTTCTTCTGATAGTTGGCTTCAGCCCTCTGCAGCCTCAAGCGCTCCCGGTGTTCTGCATCTAACATACTCTCCATCTCCTCGTAGGATCTCTTCTTGCTCCTTGCTCTGCTAGCATCCTCTCCTTGCACCTCCCTGAGTTGATGGGCCAGGTGCAGCTTATCAGCCTGAGCTTTGTACAGCTCCATATGGGTGTCTTGCTCCTTCTCTCTCAAACGACGACTCTCCATTAGGGCTTGCTTATAGTGTTCAGCAGACACACTATCAGCAAGGATCAAAGGTGGTTGCTCCTGCAACGGCTCCATCCTATCATAGGGTAGCAACAAAGTTTCCACTCTCTTCTTGACCCAATCAGTGTAATCGGGCATAGCAATGGCAAACTTTTTCCCCAAGACGGATCCATCTCTGACGCCAATAGACTTCCAAGCTCTCCCTACCTGCTCCAATCTAGCTGGGTCATCCTTCTTCTCAAAACAAAAACTCTCAGCTATCTCTGCTTTGAGCGGTCTTTTGCTCATAACAAACCCTAGCTGGCGAAGAGAAAGAACTGGGTTGTAATTGATGCAACCTTTGGTCCCTATGAGTGGCACGTTCCGGAATTCTCCACAGCTCATAATAACATTCTTCACATTCATCCGGTAAGATTGCCATCTGATGTCATAAGAGGTGAGCGACATGACCCTCTGAGTCCACTTGAGAGTGCTCTGGGTATCCACAAACGGTCCACTGGCTGGCAGAAGAGACATGAACCATTTGAACAGAAGAGGTAAGCAGCACCTGATGGCTCCTCCCTTACCATGCCTGCTGTGAATAGCATAGTAAGTGTCAGCCAATAGAGTAGGAACTGGATTTCCTCCAATGAAAATACTGACTGCAGCATAGTCAACAAAATTGGGCATACTCGGAAACAAGACGATCCCATATATCATGACGGCCAACTGAGCATGAAAGGCTTCCCAACTCCCCTTCTCTGCTTCTTCTCTAGCTACCCTCAACAGAAACTTCAAAGGCAATCCAACAACATCCCCACTGGACTTCCAACTATCATTGACTTCCTTGATACCCAAGTGGAGAGCTCTGGCAATCAATCTAAAGTCAACCTCCTTTGGGACGTCTAAGAAGGGAGTCTGGTGCTGAACTGGGATACTCAACATGATAGAATACTCCTCGAGAGTCGGTGCTAACTGGTAATCCTGGAAAGTGAAGCATCTGAGCTCTGGATCATAAAACTGTAGTAGCGTCTGCAGAGGCACTGGATCTACTACCGTCTTCAATACTGTCAAGATATCTCCATACCGCCCGACAAAACTCTTCAGTCGATCGTCTGTCACGAGGCTACCCAACTCAGCTAGCGGAGTCAACGGCTCACGGTGGAAACTGTAGGAACAGGTCTTCCGCTTCGGCTCGGGGACCGTTGCCATCTCTATCAGTAGACAAGCTCGGGAATGTACCTGAGAAATGATATGCATGCAGGGATTAGTTTTTTTTTTTTTTTTTTTTTTTTTTTTTTTTTTTTTTTGGATTTTTTTTTCATTTTCTTTTTTTTCAATGCGTTTCTTTTGAAAAATAAATATGCTATGATGCACATGATGCAGACATGGCTGGCTGGTTGTGCAAACTCTGATACTAGGTCGAAGCTTCAGTCAAAATCGGAACATAAATCCCACTTAAGGTTAACTGAACACTGTCTGAACAAAGTCACCGACAGAACCAAGTCACCAACAGAACCGAGTCACCAACGGTACCTGTAATAATGATCATTCCCTTCCCACTCACGGGTGTAGTCTAGGCCAGGGTAAGGTCGAGAGAAACGCAGCATAAATAACCTTTCGCAGAAACATCATCATATACACACCCAAAGTATGTAACGATAATGCCCCACCAGGGTCTGAACTGCTCGTGATATCAATGTTCCGCTAAGTGGCGCCATACCACCCGCTTCCCATGAATCACTCTATTCCTAGGTATCCTAGATTGCACTCATGGTCTGGGTATTGGACCTTTTACCTCAACTGACTCTTCCCCCCCACACAGAGAGAAACAAACAACCAGCCAGGTGAACAGATGAATAAATGCAAACATTAATGCAAACATAAATGCAAGCAATAGACAATGAATGCAAACAGTAAATAATGAATGCAAAAAATAAACACAGCATAAAGCAACCAAAACCCTAACCTAAAGAGCGCTAGGGGAGACTCGCCCAGGGAAGATGGACCAGCATAGGTCAACTTCTCTATTATCCCCAGCAGAGTCGCCAGCTGTCGCATCGCGCGAAAAACCGGCGGGAAAAGAAAGAACAACAGAGCCGCCACCGTGCGTTATTTATCCCAAAAGAGGGAAAGGAAACGCTCAGAGTAAACCTAGGAAAGAACATGGTCTCGCGACCAAAGAGAATGGGTTCGGGAGTCGGTTATGCGAAGGGAAGGTATTAGCACCCCTACGCATCCGTAGTACTCTACGGGATCCACGCACAAAAGGAAGGATAATTGGTTGCTAAACACTGCTCAAATACTCACACACACTGGCTGAAAGAAACACAAGAAAACTGACTGAAACTGACTCGGCAGGACATCGTATCCTGGGCCTACTTAGTCTATCAGGCATAGACATCAGAGTCGAAGTAGTTCGGACTGGGGAAACGACACATGCTCGCTAGGATGTCGCATCCTATGCATACGTATCTTCTCGGACGAGAGAAGAATCAGAGCATTCGTAGCTCGGCTGACACGCACACAAACAAAACACAGGCAAAGGCAAACATGGAGCCTGAATGCCAATCACTGGACTTACATCAGCATCCGAACCTAAAACACACGCAAAGAGGCAAACATGGAGCCCAAATGCCAATCACTGGACTTACATTGACATCCGAACCTAAACACACACACACTGGAACCCAAATGCCACTCGATGGACTTACATCGGCTTCCAAGCACACAACAACACAACAGGTTGATAGGGAGTCGGGGACTCATCCTATAACTGTCAAGCACGCATTCAAACAAACAGACAACAAATTGCTAAGGAGTCAGGCACTCGAGCCTAGCAACTGTCAAACGACACGCACAAAAAAGAAAAAGGGCGCCCGGAGAGATCAGCTCAATCTCCTGCCTACATACTTCATCTGGTGTGAAGATCAGGGCGATGTAGTTCCCCTACAGAGGGATAAAGGACTAGCCTAACCAGATAACAGAGGGAGACACAACTAGGGAGACTACGACTCGAGCCTAGATGTTATCATGCAAATCATCCCTAAGTTAAGGTTTCTAGCTAAATGGCACAAGGGCCAACCTATCCTAAGCATGGCTCACACAGGAAGCAAGCCACACACACTTAACTTGCACAGGAAGCAAGCCAAGCAAAACCTAACTTGCACAGGAAGCAAGTCTAAACTAATCCTAACTTGCACAGGAAGCAAGTCAAACAATCCTAACTTGCACAGGAAGCAAGTCAAACAATCCTAACTTGCACAGGAAGCAAGTCAAACAATCCTACAAACACAGATAGCACACACTATACACAAGCAAGTGGCTCAAACAAGGGTTAGGTTTTAGTCGAGGGGTCATATCAACCTCAACAAACAAACCTCTGGAATGGGGTGAATGTTGCTCTTAACCTTGCCATTGCGGGGCTAAGGTGAAGCAGATGAAAGGTGAGTGAAGATAAGACTTCACAGCTCTTATCCCTGGCCTGGGAGAGCTTAAGACAAGAATGTGTGGGTTCAGAAAGTGGGAACCCTTCTACACATTAAAACTGACTCAACTGTACAGTTGTACAAGATCTTGGGTTTGTATCTGCAATGCATCAACACGATGGTGTGAGCAAAGCAGATGACACACTGAATAGTGGGGGATAGATTGCATATCCCTACCTTCCACCAATTGCCTCTTCACTTAGGAGGTCTTTGACTCTATGCAGGGACAAAAGTAAACATCCACAAACATTGCCTCTTAAGGAGGACTTCAGACAGTTGCCTGGCCAAGTAACAGACCAGGTCTTCCAGACTACATGAAGTAAAGGAGGCATACCTCAATGCAAATTGCTTATACAAGCAAAGCAAAGCAAAAAGTTCACAAGGAACTAAGCAACTAAAGCACCTGAAACAGTCAAGCAGATGTTAGTATGCAACTTCAAACAAAACAAACAGAAACAGAAACCAACAGTCAATTGGAGGCACATGGATGTGCAAGGCACAAGGCTTATGGCATGTGAGCCAAGCCACCTACAAAACAAAGAGGTTAGGCAACGATGCTTGGATAAGCTCAAAAAGAATTGGTCTTAATGGCCATTTGATGGTCAACCTGAAATTACAAACTCAAAGGTGAGTAGCAGGACCACTAGGGCAAGCCTAGGGTCAAAAGTGAATGAGAAAGTCCAAACAGCAAGGGGCAAGTATCCAAAATCATGTTCAAACCATTAGGAAACACAACCAATTAGATTCACACTCATATCAATCACTATCATCATTTCATGAACCATTTAGGTCAAAACATGGCAAACAGAAGCTCATAGAAGTCAACAGAAAGACTTAACTCAAAAGCAATCTAAACATTTTCCAAAAATCACCAAATAAATCATGATCAAACCTAACACATAGCATGGTAAGCATGTCAAATTTCATCCCATTTGGGCAAGTGGAAGGCAGTCAATGAAAATCAGAAAGTCAAAGCCAATTTGAACATGCCCAAAGAAGTCAACCAAACATGCATCAACTTAGAAAAATCATAAGTCAAGAATGGTGTATGATAAATGAATGGGACTAAAGCCATGGCAAAGATGAGGATGTCTAGTTATCTCATGTAAAATTTCATGTCCATCCAATAAAGTATGAGAATTTCACAAATGAAATGGGAACATGTGTCACACAAAGTCAATATTTGACTAGGCAGGAAGGAAAAATCTCAAACAAATGGAAAATTGTTCAAATAAATCCAAGAAAATTCACAAGTAAACTAGACATACAAGAGTAGGTTCATGCAAAAAATCAGATCCATTGGAGGTCAAGAAGCATGGTATCAAAAATCATGAAGTTGGACATCAATGGTGTGACACAAATTGTCACACCCTAATTCAAAAAATCATAACTCCCAAACCACAAATGATAAATTCACAAACTCTACACCAAAATCACCATGAGTGTGTCTAGTTTAAGCACAAAAAATTTGGGAGCCATTGGATACATTTTCATCATTTCACAAATGATTTGGCAAAGTGTACAAAATTTGGTCACATGTCATAAACCCTAAGGCCATTTAAAAACCATCCATCCAAAAATTCTGGAAAAATAATGATAAAAAGTAGAGATCATGATGAACACAACACAAAAAATCCCATTCAATTTGGATCAAAAATGAGCAAGTTGTGAATTTTGGAAGATTGATGAAGTTATTGAAGAAATTAATTGAATTTATATGGAGAAAATGGCATTTTGGTAGATAACCCAGTCACTTATCAAAACGACCGTGTTTTGGTCCAGAAAATGAAATGTTTTGATTGGCTGGAGGGAGAAAAGTCATGCACACGAAAATGGACCAAAATCTGGGCAAATTGGGATTAGGGTTCTTATCCAAAAATTGTGATTCCTCAATTCTTCCCAAAAATGTCAATTGAGCACATCATTGTAAACATCAAACACCATACAACAACAATCCAAACCCTAATTTCATCAATTTGAACTATACAACAAGAAATCACAAGAAACATTTTCAAACATCAAACTTTATCTCATCATTTCTTCATGGACAGGCAATCATTTTCAAAAAAGAAAACAACATGATACTCAGCATTGAAAAGACTATTCAGAACATGTAACAATTTTAGAAATGGTGGAAGTTGAAAACTTACCAATTTGGAGGGCAGTCTGTGTTCTTGGTGTTGTTTTGTGATGCCTTGCCAAAACAGATGTGCCTTCAGCTTGCCAATGATGGATAATGATGATGGTATGGCTCAAGACATCTTGGAAGTGCTTAGATCATGGACTGTCCAAGTTGAAAAATGCAAAGATGGATTTTTAGAGAATGAGATGAAATTGGCTGTTGGTGTTGCTGCTACTTTCAAAATGGTGACTGGACTAGGAAGGTGCAAAGGCCAGGTTTGGTGCTTTTCAGTTTTGACAGGTTTTGCAAGTGAGGTGAGTTTTTGTTGGTTAGGTTATTTTGAGGAATGGCCAAGAATTGGTGGTGAATGTAGTGGCTAGGTGCTGCTGGCAGTTGGTTTTATGACAGGTGTGTTTTGGACATGGCCAAAGAAATGCTTGCTGCAGTGTTATGCTGTGACAGGTTTTGAAAAAATGCAAGTGGCCAAGTTATGACACACAAGGCAAGGCAAAGTTGAAAATGAGGGAGGGTGTGTATTTGGTTGTATTGGCAAGGCAATGGTGATGCAAAACAAGGGTTGTCACTTGGATGCTTTCTTGACAGGAGATTTGAAATACCAAGATGTAGTCTTCAGCACCATGTTCTTTTTCTGCTGTGTTGTTTTTATGCCATGGTGTTTTTGACAGATAAATTCAAATGCTAACAGCAGGGGTTTTTTCTTTTTGATCTCAGCAGCCTCTTTTCATTTGCCTTGGCCAAGTGATTTTGTAGTTTCTGCTGGTACTTCCAAAATGGTGACAGGTTTGTGCAAATGGCAAAGTGGTGCAAAGGCCAGGTTTTGAAAGTGTGGAAACTGAAGATTGCTTGGTGGTGACTTTATGGTGTGGCAGGGTTTGTGAAATGCCAAGCAAAATGGCCAGGTGAAACAAGATTTTCTGTTGCAGAGTTGGTGGTTATTTGTTTCTCATAGCAGAAAAAATGGTGAAGGATCATGTACAAGGCAAATCAAGGGCAGTTAGCAAGTTTCTTTGAGGAATGGCCAAGAGTGTCTGTAGTTGGTCTTGGTTTGCTCATAACAGAAAATGAGGAGAGGGTCTGATGGTTAGGTCATAGCCAAGTTTTTGTTGACAGCCAGTTTGAAGAATGCCAAGGCCAAGTGAGAGCAGGGTGAAATCAAACCTCCTGCTGCAGTGTTATGACAGGGTTCTTCAATGAAGGTTGCTGCAAGGTTTCAACAGGGTCAATTGGATTGTGAAAGCATGGCAAGTTAAGTTTTGAATAGGCAAAGCAAATAGGTTTTAGAATGCTATTTAGGTTCAGCATGAGTGAATGAGGAGGGGGTTCGATGTTAGGTCATGTTGGTTTGGTGGCTAATGGTTTTTTGACAGAAGAAGAAAGTAGATGCAAAATGCTAGTTTTTTGCTTTTGTTGCAAAGCCTTTTTGAATCAGCCTGCCCTTGCCTCATTTTCCTTGGCCAAGTGATTTTGTGGTTTTTTGCTGCCAATGCTGTCCCTGCTGCTACCAGTCTCATGACAGGAAGTACCCCTACCATATGCTGTTGAGTGCTGCTGTTGCTGTCCTTTTGTTGACAGAAAATCCTGAATTCTGCTGCATTAACTATAGCATGGCATGGTTATTCTTTGATTTATACAGCAAGGTGTGGTCTTGGACTGCTGCAGCAGGCTTTCCATTGTCCTATGTGTGTGTATGACAGAAAAAATGGCTCAAAATTCTGCTATGTGAGAGTAGTACAAGGCAAGGTAAGAGGTATGGTTCATGAATTAGACATGTCCTTTTGCCAAAATTCAAATGAGCAAGCATGGCTAAGTGTACTATTGGTTATGGCTGCAGAATGTGTTTATAATTGACAGCAAAAATGATCAAGAATGCTGTAATGATGCTGGTACAAAGCATGGTTGTGGACAACAAGGACAAGCATGGTGCAATGGTACTTTTCTTACAATTCAAACAACCAAACAAGATTCACATGTTCTGCATAATTTGACCTTGCAAACACCTTCTAAATGACATTTATGAGCTGTCCCAACTGGCCAAACGCTGAAAAAATGCTTGAGTCAAAAAGTCAACTCTTGGTCAAACTTACTTTAAATGAAAAAGGTCCAAAAATGCCATTTTGATTGGTAAGGTTTTAGGTCATGAAATCTATATTTTTGGAAAGAGGATGAAAAATGTGGTTTGTAGGAAAAAACCCCACCAAATTTGGCCAAACGGTTTGGGAGATATGGCCCTTTGAAGTTCAAGATTTTTTGAAATCGATTCGATCATAACTTGCCAACCACACATGGGAATTGAGAGTTCTAGGACTTTTTGGAAATGGGAGAACAAGATCTTCAACTTTCATGTTGGGCAAAAATTCATTTGAGGCTTGTATCATGATGTAAGTTTGAGGATCAAAACTTTCCATTTATGGCAGGTTTCAGTTACAGGCCCAGTTTCCGTTTTGGGAAATTCATGATCTGGCTTCAAATTCTTCCATGATGGTGTTTGGCATGATGTATGATGACTATTTGGACATGAATGAACTCCCACAAACCAATTCCAATCATCAAATCTCTGATTAAATGGACAATTGACCAACAGTTGACTATTAGGGTTTTTGTCTGATTATGCATTGACTGATGAATTCCAAACCCTGATTCCTTGAGAACTTGACTTCAAATGATGTCCCAAGTGGCATGAACTCTTGATTATTGACCATGGTGCCCAAATTCCACAAGAATGACCACCATCCACTGCTTTGACTGACAGTTGACTTTTCTAGGGTTTTTGACTGTCTGGGCATGAACTGCTGACCTCTGAGCCCTTAACCCTTGACATGAACACTTCAAATAGACCTCCAAACCATGTGCACTTGTTGGACAAACCCCAAGGCCTTGATTCAATGAGAAATTCCTTTGCTTGCTTGATTGACTGATCAGGAGATTAGTTTGACCTAATTCTTGACTGCTTGCACTTGAGGCAACTGAGGAACAAAGCAAATGCTATGCAATGGATCATGACATGCTATGACCTAATATGAAAATGTATGTATAATGATAGGTGCAAATTTGAGGTGCTACAAGTATCTTTGCCCGATTATCGAGACTATTATCCGCCTTAGGATGACCTGATTAAAATTTACCTGTGAGGGGAGGGTGATTCTTTCAGATGCGTGATCAGATGGTGACTTTTTGTTCCGTGGATCAGAGTCCTATTTATAAGTCGGATTTATGGTCATTTATTGCCGAGACGCCGGAGTGCTGTCCGTGGTATTTATCAATGGGGATCCGTTTATTTCAGGATTCCCCGGGCCGATTCAGAGATTGCGTGATGGGTCTGCTCAGAGACTGATGATGATGATGATGTATCTGTTTTCCGTTTATTTCGGAACCTGTGGGTTGGATTTGTGGTTGCATATTCCTCAGATGATTATGATCGGTCCAGAAACCAGCTTCAGTGCAGATGATCAGATGACTTGGAGGATGGCAATGCATTGCATTCATTCATCAACATCATTTCATTTTGCATTTACCTGCATCTAACACATGTTTATCCATATGCAGGGACATTTTTATCGAGATCCTGGTAGAGAGACTTTCTGTTCAGATATGAGGACCGGTCTGAAAGATAACGTTGCCTACAGTTTCTTCAACCCAGAGATTGATGAGTTGAGAGATATGATAGCATTGATTACACCCGACCATGTGGGGATGTTCAGAGAGGCATACGGTAGTATCCTGAAGATGGTTTTCAGACTCACTGACAGTGACAGGAGCGCCATTCATACTCTTCTTCAGTTCTATGACCCGGGTCTGAGATGCTTTGTGTTTCCAGATTATTTGTTGGGGCCTCTGATGGAGGACTATGCTAGCATCCTAGGTATTCCGATCCGAGATCAGATTCCTTTCTGTGCTACTAGAGGAGAACCTGACGTCCTTGGGATTTCCCGTGCTCTTTATTTGAGTCCGGAAATAGTCAAGGAGGGTTTGAAGGAGAAAGGAAAATTACCGGGTTTTCACTTGAGTTTCTTGGAAGCTAAGGCCAAGGAACACGCTGCTGTGGGTGATTGGAAGACGGTTTGTGCTTTGGTTGCTGTGAGCATTTATGGGGTTATTCTGTTTCCTAATCAGAAGAACTTTGTAGACCATAATGCTATCAGATTATTCGTACAGAGGAACCCTATTCCTACTCTGATCGGAGATGTTTACTACTCGGTTCATAACAGGAATGAGAAGCGACGTGGAGGTTTGATCAGGTGCTGTGCCCAGTTGCTCTTCAGGTGGTTTATGGGGTATTTGCCTTCCCGAGGTGCTTTTGCTTCTATTGATCCTACTGTCAAGTGGTCATTCAGGTTGATGGGTTTGCGGGCTGATGATATAGCATGGACTCATAACGGTATGGCTGGCCGGGATTTCATATATAGCTGTGGGAGATTTCCCAATGTGCCTCTCATAGGTGTTCAGGGTTGCGTTAATTACAACCCGACGCTTCTTAGGAGACAGATGGGGTTTGCCATGGAGGTTCCTCCTCTCGAGCGGGAGATTCATGAGTCCTTTTACTTCTCAGCTGAGGGCGATCAGGCCAAGCTGGTGCAGGTGTCTGGGGCATGGCGCAACATCCAGAGAAAGGGCAAGGTTCCATTTGGTAAGGTCAACAGTCGGTATTTTCCTCTATTCGAGGATTGGTTGCGGAAGAGGATAGAGCTCACGCTTCTACCATTTCCTGGAGGTGATCTTGGGTGTCCTAGGATTGAGGGTCTAAGTTCTTCTGTCAGTATGGAAGAATTCCTCGAGATGAAGAGGGCCAGAGATCAGTTGCTTGTAGAGAAAGCGGATTTGGAGATGACTATTGCTCGGATTCAGACGACCAACCAAGAGATTAGAGTGAAGATGGAAGATCAAGACAAGCGACATGCCCTAGAAGCAAAGCGCTTTGAGATGGATACTGCCTACTATGGGAAGATCAGTCAAGCCTTAGCATCGTCCAACAGAGAGCACGACATCACTAAGGAGAAGCTATCCAGAGCGTCAAAGGTTATTGAAGATGAGAAGAGGAGGCAGATCCTCGTGAGAGATCAGAGGGACGACAGAGTCCGAGTCCTCATTGCTGAGTGGGAGGCCAAACTGAAGGTCAAGGAAGCAGAGAACGTGAAGGTCATCACCGAGAGAGATCATTACATTACTGAGCGAGATCATTATTTCAGGCAGATGAAGATTCACCAGAAGGAGGTGGGGAGATTACAGCAGGAGAACACCGAGCTCAGGTTCGCCGCAAAGTTTGCTAGAATGGTTGATGATGTAGGGCCATCTGTGGGACCCTCATCAGGCTAGCTTTGTCGTTTGTGTGGATTACCGTCAGGCTTGTTGACGGAATTCCTGTTGCTTGTATTTCCTTCTTGATTCTGGAGAGTTGGTATCTGATTTGTATCAGCTTTGATGTATGACTATGGCACTTTTGGTGCAATTTTGCTATGTGATGGTTATTTTCATTTAGTGATTGATCTTCAAGCTTTATTTGCTTTACCGTATGCACTCGCACAAGCACACACGTGGTTGGGGTATTCATGCTAAATCATATATCTCTGATCTGTATGAGGGAAGTAAATGTTGAATATCAGAATATTGCGGCCGGATTATTATTTGTCTCAATGAAGCCAGGATCAAGAGACAAAGTGTCCCTCATGTGGATGGACATTGCATTCATGCATAATAACTTGTTTTCTGTTTTGCAGGTGTCAGTTTCTAACCTGTTTGATTGACACAGGAATGATGAATCCGTCCAACACCGACATTCTCGAGCTGAAAGAGAAGATGGGAGAGCTGATCAGTGTCATGCAAGAGTTCGCCTTGGGGCAGAAGGCGATTGCCGAGAAAGTGGGGAGGATTGAGGACTGGCTGAAGAAGGGGGAGATGCAGGGAAACGTTCCGTCGTCTGGACCGAAGAAATCCTTTGGTAATGACCAGCGCAAGGATGAGGGTGAATCGAGTGTTGTGCATGCCCAAAGAGGACGGGGTAGGGATCGTTACTACCAGCACACTGCTGCAGTAACCCTCCCTGCTGGCAATCAGTCAATCCGACAGCAACATCATCCAACCTCACAGAGAGCACAGGGAGCTGGGAGCCAAGTGAGAGTAAAGGGGGTCGATCGCCATTTTGACAAGCCGCCCGTGACATATGCTGTTCTGTTTAAAAAGTTGATGGATTTTGGGTTGGTTCAGCCGAGGGCGATGGTTCCGATGAGAACAGATCAGAAGCCTCCTAACTATGATGAGAATGCCCAGTGTGAATTTCATTCTGGAACACCGGGGCATAACATTGAGGGTTGTAGAGCATTCAAGAATGTTGTCCAGGATCTGGTAGACTCCAAAGCCATCAATTTTGCACCATCACCAAATGTTAATGCTAATCCCATGCCGGCGCATGGTCAGGCAATGGTGAGTGCAATTGCTGAAGATTCGGATCACGCCTGTGCAATGGGTGAAGAGAACGACAGTGACTGCGAGTTTGAGGGTTGGATAAAGCCGTGCGCACCAGGGATGGGAATCCAGAACTGGAAGGCCTAAAAAGATCATCACGGTCACTCTACCTGAAGAGTAGTACTTTCTTGTTTTCAGTTTTATTTGCATGAAAGCCATACGTGTTGCCCGACACGTAATGGTCCATTGTAAGGGCCACCTCATGTTTAAATTTGCATTTTCTGCATCATTAATAAATGGATGTTTTTCAGTCAAAAAGCGGTGTTCCCTGTTTTTCATTTATTTTTGCAGTTTAAAAACAAATAAAAATGGCGATGTTTGTTTTCATTTTTCTTTTTTTGATTTGTCTCGTCCCAAAGTCGAAAAATAATTCTCCGGATCTCGTTGATAACAATTTGGTTACACCTCATATGACTTCGACAAACCGAGCTATCATGCCGAAGAAGAAGACGAAGAAGATTGTGATCTGCTGGAATTAGCCAGGTTGTCAAAACAAGAGGAGAAGGTGATTCAGCCGCACGAGGAGCGGGTTGAGGTTGTTATTCCAAGCGCCGAGGTCAGGAAAGAAGTGAAAATTGGGGTCGCTTCAGAGGCAAGTCGAGAGTAGAATGGTAGTCCTGTTGAAGGAACAGGTGGATACCTTCGCCTGGTCGTGTCAGGATACGTCAGGGTCGGATACCGATGTCGTCGTGCACAAGCTGCCATGGAGAGAAGATTGTCCTCTAAAGAAGCAGAACGCCAGTGCCTGTATCAGAGAGCCATGGTGACTTTGTTTCATGATATGATTCATCATGAAATTGAATGCTATGCTAAGACATGATAGCAAAGTCCCAAACAGGAGAGAGGCATCTGGCAGATCTGGCCAAGCTATTTGACAGATTGAGACAGTTCAAACTGAGGTTGAATTCAGATAAGTGCACTATTAGAGTGTGGTCCGGTAAGATGATTGGGGTTCATTGTAAGAGAGGAATCGAGGTTGATCCTGCTTAAAAAAAAAAAAAAAAAAAAAACAAAGAAAAAATGCCTGAACCGAGAACGGAAAAAGAGGTTCGTGGTCTATTAGGTAGATTGAACTACCTGTCATGGTTCACATCTCACCTAACCGCCACGCGGGAACCCATTCAAGAAAAAAAGAGATCAAACGGTCAGGTAAAATAATGATTGCCAAGGGGCATAAAAAAAAAGGGGATAAGTTGCAGGAACCTCTGATTCCGATGTCTCCTGTGGAAGGAGCAATTATCAATTCTGTACTTGACGGCCTTCGAGGGGTCTATGAGGTGCGTATTGGGTCAGCATGACGAGTCTTGTCGAAAAGAGCATGCAATTTACCTTAGCAAAAAGTTTACCGACTGTGAAACAATACATTCACTGCTCGGAGAACTTGATGTACTTTGGCATAGGCTGCTCGCCGACTGAGACAGTATATGCTGATTCATACCACTTTGTGGATTTCGAGATGGATATGATCAGGTAGATTTTTGAAGAGCCAGCAATGACCGGACGGGTTGCGAAAGGGCTAATGATTTTGATTGAGCACGATATTCTATATACCTCTCAGAAAGCAATAAAAGGGTGTATTGTCTGATTACATAGCCCGGCAACCCGTGGAGGATTATCAACCGATGAAGTTTGAGTTCCCTGATGAGGATATCTCGAGGTGCTCTAATCGAAAGATTGAGAGTGACCGATCCCGGAGGAGGGGCCTGACCCTGAATCCGAACGGATTCTGATGTCTGATGGGGAGGTTAAGGTGAAGGAGCTTTTGTTGCCCAGATAACATTTGAATGCACCGACGGTGTGATTGAGTAGGAAACTGGTATCCTGGGTGTCGAATCTCGGTGCGCCTACTGGGGCAACGCCGTTCTTTCTCATGTATGGGATAGAAGTGGTGCTACCGGTTGAGGTTCAAATTCCCTCTTTGAGAGTCCTGATGGACGTGAAATTGCAAGAGGCTGAATGGGTAAGGACCCGGTATGAAGAGTTGAGCCTGATTGAGGAAAAAAGGCTAGCAGCCATCTGTCATGGGCAGTTGTACCAGCAAAGGATGAAGCGTGCTTTTGACAGAAAGGTACGACCTCGGGTATATCACGTGGGTGATATGGTGCTGAAGAGGATCTTTCCTCCTCAAAACGATCGAAGGGGCAAAGGGACACCCAATTATGAAGGTCCGTTCGTGGTCAAGAAGGTTTTCTATGGCGGAGCCTTGTTGTTAACAACCATGGATGGTGAGGATTTTCCATCCCCTGTGAATGCGGACACAGTTAAAAAATACTTCGTATAAGAGACCCGCTGGACGAAAAGAATAAAATAGTCCAGGCAAAAATGGGCATCCCGGCGAACCAAAAACAGAAAGAAAGGTTCGGGCAGAAATTAGGGATAAAAAGAAAAATGTACACCGGACAAGTCGAAAACCTGAAAAGGCGACTTGGGCAAAAATGGGTATCCCGGTGGACTGAAAACCCGAGAGGGCGGTCCAGGCAAAAGAGGGATTGAAACGAACAACTGCGTCCCGCATGATCGTTTTCGCTTTGGTTAAAGCATCATGGATAATACCCGGTAGGGATCAATCAGAACCGTCTTGTTCAGAAGGCAGAAAGCATGGAGAGTCTGAGGACATATAACCGAGTTGGAACTCGATGAGATCACGGTTTCACATTGCCATTAGGATAGATTTTTCCTTTTGTGCGCAATTACCTCTTTTCAGGAATTGCTTCCTTTGTATTGCTCAATTTGAGCCACACTATTTTCAATCAATAAAATGCATATTCAGTCAAATAATTTTGTTTTTGTTTTTCATTACCGCTTTGATTGCAAAAACATCCAGATATTTTTGATAAAGAATCTTGCATTTTAAGACATACAGGTCCCTTCCAATGCATGTTTATAAGATTGAAAGCTTGAAATCTTATTTGGAAGGACTGAGTGACCCAAGTGTTGAAATCTTGATACGCCTGGGGCACGGTTTTATCTAACGATCTCTTTTGCAGGTGCTGTTAGGTATTTTCACTCACTTGCAGGTTGTGATGTGGAAGCTGTTGATAAAGCAAATCCCCATGGGAGTCCAATCTGGGACGAGTGAATATGAAGGGATTGCGAAGAGACGTTGAGACGTACGACGATCCTTGATGATAATCAAGAAGACTCTTCAAAGTCGGAAGATTTGAAAGTCTGTTGAAATTCCCCGCAGGGTCCGATCAGGGACGAATGAATGGGTAGAGAAGCGATGAGAAGACGTCGAGACGTCCGACGACCTTTGGAATTAATCAAGAAGACTCTTCAAAGTCGGAAGATTGAAAAGTATGTATAATCCCAGGAGTTCGATCTTCGTCGAGCGCGGAGCGATTGGGAATACAAGATGATGGAGCAGAAAAGGTCCAGACGAGTCTGGGAATCCTCAAAAGTGGAAAGCTGATACGAGATCGGGAGGTGGATACCATGGTTCGAAGAGTCGGCGGGTGTTCTGTACCAACTTTTCTCATTTCCCCAGTAAGTCCCCAAGCAGTGTCAGGAGGACCTTCTCCCCAGCAGATCCAAGGTCTATGGATCCCTTAGCCGAGTTGAGGTGGTTATCCCCGGCAGGCAAAGTGGTGTTTCCTCAGCAGCCAGGTCCGAAGGTTGCTAATCCCCGAGTGGAGCGGGTTTCAATGAAATATATCTCCAGCAGTGTTCATCCTACCAGTGGATTGGACAAGTTTCCGTAGCAGGCCGATATCTGCATCCCCAGCTGAGTGTATCCTACGTGTGGATTGCATGGGTTGTCCCCAGCGGAGTAGCATTCGCTTCCCTAGCAGGGTTTGGATGTTTATCCCCAACAGGTTTCAGATTGATGCTTCCCCAGTCAATGGGCCTGGAGGTTGCTGTTTCCCAGCAGAGCTATCTGTGAGCATTTCCCCAGTGAAGTTGTCAAGTATCTGTGAGGGTTCTCCAAGCAGAGTCGGGATTGATATCCCCAGCAAGTCGAAGACTGTTGTATCCCCACAGAGTGTTGGTGGTTCTTATCCCCAGCAGTTTCTCGAGCGGATTGGGTGCAAAGGAGGTCTTCCCCAGCAAGGGTTGCCTTATTCCCAACAGCAGTGCTATTCCCCAGCAGGGTGGAGTTGGAGCAATGTCGAGTTCATCAGCAGAGTGTCTCGAGCTCTTCAGAAGAGTCCCTGAGAGGGATACTTTTTATGCATTCATCATGTAAATAAGCATAGCATATTGCATAGAAAAAATAATAAATCGCGTAGCATTTCCATAATTATGGAGCATTACGCAGAAAAAGATCATGCATCATTGTTGCAAGCATAGAGCTAGTCTCAAGCCGTGGTTACCGTTTGAGAGGTGGTTGTGCCAGAAAGCGAAGATGTTACTCTGTGGAGTTTGGCCTCATGATTTGGTCAAAGGTATTTCCCCAGTAGTGCGATATTGGAGGAAATGTTTCCGTCGGACAGAGATGGAAATAACATCAAAGGACGTTACGCGATCAGCGCGATTCAAGCCGTGGTTACCGCTTGAGGATTGGTTTTGCCGGACAGTGAAGACGATACTCCGAGGAGTTCAGCAGCGGGATTTTGGAGCAGCGGTATTTCCCAGTCATTGTTTAGTGTCTGGTCGGGTTCTCCTTGGTGTCAGTAAACATCATCATTCGATGTCTAGTAAACGTCGCCGTATTTCCCAGTCATTGTTTAATGTCTGGTCGATCATTGTTCGATGTCTTGTCAACATCATTGTTCGATGTCCTGTCAACATCCTTGTTTGATGTCCTGTTAACATCATTGTTCGATGTCCTGTCAACATCCTTGTTTGATGTCTTGTAAACATCATTGATTCGATGTCTTGTCAACATCATTGTTCGATGTCCTGTCAACATCCTTG
This sequence comes from Lathyrus oleraceus, assembly GCF_024323335.1. Classification (NCBI taxonomy): domain Eukaryota; kingdom Viridiplantae; phylum Streptophyta; class Magnoliopsida; order Fabales; family Fabaceae; genus Lathyrus; species Lathyrus oleraceus. The sequence continues at coordinate 101,393 of NW_026112476.1, forward strand.
TTTGATGTCCTGTCAACATCATTGTTCGATGTCCTGTCAACATCCTTGTTTGATGCCTGTAAACATCATCGTTCGATGTCCAGTAAACGTCGAGTTTTCTCCCAGTCATCAGTAAGTGTCTGGTCGAGCTTTCTTTGGTGTCAGGTAAACATCATTGTTCGATGTCCAGTAAACGTCGAGTTTCTTCCCAGTCATCAGTCAGTGTCTGGTTGAAAGTGTTACTCTGAGGAGTTCAGCATCATGACGTCAGATCAGCAAGGTTCCCCAGTAGTGCGATACTGGAGGAAGTTTTTCCGTCGAACGGAGATGGAAATGAAATCGAAGGATGTTGCGCGATCAGCGCGATTTTCGGGGTTCAACCGGAGAAAAGGAAGTGTTGAGGCATTTTCTGGGGTTCAAATGAAGATTGGAGTTGAAGATTGTATCCAGGATGCGGTCCTTAGGATTATCTTCTGTTCATGTGTCACCTTAGACTCTGGATGAGGCCAGTGGAGGTCGTTATAGGTGTCTTCCGAGGAAGAGATACACATGCTACCTTCCTTTTGTGAAGGTATACCCTCTGACATGTCGCCCTCAGAGTGGTGTTTGGTGTTATTTCCGACGTTGCCAGCGGAATTATCACGAGAGATTGGAGATCGGGGTTCAAACGGAGAAAAGGAGATGTTGAGGCATTTTCTGGAGACGGGGTTCAAATGGAGAAAAGGAAATGTTGAGGCATTTTCTGGAGATGGGGTTCAAATGGAGAAAGGGAAATGTTGAGGCATTTTCTGGAGAACGGGGTTCACAATGGCGATCGTGAGTTATCGTCAGGCGACTGGGGTTCAGACTGGAGAATGGGGTTCATTATTTGGCAAATAGGAGAACGGGGTTCAAATGCGGTGATTTGAGGATCATTTGCGCAGAGAAAATTTCGGGGTTCAAGAAAATGAAAAAAGAGCAAAGCAGAAAAATTCGGGGTTCAAGAAAAGCATAAAAAGAAAGGAATAATAATCCCGAGCGGATGAGTGGTGTTCAGGCCATGGTTATCCCTGCGTTACCATTTATTTTGGTATCCAGGTCGACGTTTCTGTTTTGGGGATCAGGCCGACTTTTCTTCCGTACCAAACGGATTTTTTTTGTTTCGAGATTGTGTTCTTCGCCGATGCTGACAGGCGTTGTTAATTATATCCCATCAGAGTGCAAATTGTTCGTCTGTTCTTGGTATTCAATCACTCTTCATCCTGATCATCTGAAAGCCGAGGCTTTCATATCGACAGGTTCACAGTGGATTGAATAGGGGCAGCTGTAACACCTCAAAATTTGCCCTCCTCTCTTGGGACTAGCTAACATATTGCATATCATTTTTTTTAGGTCATTAGACATTCCATATTGCATATCATGTGGTTACAGTGTGCAAGCCATTCTCACAAGTCTTGGTCAGAAGATAGGAGGTCATGGTGCAAGCTAGGGTTTCATTGGACTGGTCAGCAATCATCTGAGGATGTGGAGGTCCAAATTAGGGTTTTGTGATTCTCAAAAGAGATTGGTCTTCATCTTGATTGAAGTGATACCTCATCATCATCATGGTCTTGTTATCATCAAGTGTTGAAGCATATTCCTTGAGATTAGGGTTTTGACCACTGGTCAACCCTAATCAATTGCATTGGGCCAATCAGGGCATGGCTAGGAGATGGGATCTATAATGGATATGAGGATCATTTCATGATTGTATGGAGCTTATGGAGGCTAGGGTTTCATCCTTGAGCCATTTCATCAGGAGATTGGGGCTCAGATTGATCAATGCATTGCCAGATTCATCTATCAGTTGAAAAGTCAACTGTGGTCAACTGTGCTTGATTTTATGGATTTGGAGGTGGAAATGAGTTGGATACACTTCATTCATGTTGGAACAAGTGTTATTTGACATGTCAAAGCTCAAGAATGGAGAAAATCAAGTCAGGACAAAAATTGCCAAAAATAGAAAGTGACTTGTAATGGAAGTTTCCAAAAATGGAAAGTTTTTGACCACAAAATTATGTGTCCAAAAATGCTTCAAATGAAAATTTGTTCAACATGAAAGTTGTAGATCTTGATCTCACCTTTCCAAAAAGCCCAAGAACTTGAAAATCCCATGTATGGTTGACAAGTTATGGTCCATTCAATTTCAAAAATGACCCATAATCAGAGTGGCATAACTTCCACATGGAGTGTCCAAATTGAGTGATCTTTTTATGTGCAAACTCCATTTGACATGTACTTTCATGGTGCATAATTGGAATTCATCAAAAATGGTCAATGCAAAAAGTCAAATTTCAAGTGTACAGTTAAAAGATCCAGGGGCAAAATGGTCCAACTTGAGAAATAATGAGAATTTTGGAATGGGGATTTTTGCAACACCTCACAAATGCAATTTGAAAATTGTTTGGATGGTTATAACATGTTAAGGTGCGATATTTGAACAACTCACTTTTGAAATGCACTTGAAAAGTATACAATTTACCATGGCATAGTGAAAATCCAAATTACACAACCAATGACCATGGGACAAGTTGCAACACATCACACATGTCATTTTGAGAGTGTGTGAGCTGTCAATGAGCTGTCACAGGGCTTGAGTGAAAAGACCATTTTGCCCTTGCTTAAGAAAAGTGGAATTTTGCTAATTACATGTCATTTTGCTAATTGGTGATTTAGAGCTTGATTAGTGGGAAGTACTTAATCCTAATCATAACAAACTTCTGATGAGAATCACAATTGCACAAAATTTCTAACTACTTTTCCCTCCAATTCTCAAGATTCACCAAGAACATTCAAGAGCAAAATTCATCCAAACTCCTTCAATTCTTCATCAATTCGTGAAATTCTTTTTGCTTTCTCCTCCATTCATCTTCCTCTAAAACTGTTTTGGCAATTGGCATTAAGAATCCTCATGAATCGTGACTGTTCCTCTTTGACTCAACAATGGCAAATGGAAATTTCTTGCACTAGGAGCAACATTGGATCAAGATAGCTGTTGCATTCATCTTCCCTATCATCAAGCTTAAACTGTTTTGAGGAATTGCGCGCCAAGAACACAAGAATCACCACTGCCATTGATTCAAGGTAAATTTTCGAATCTCATGATTTGGTGAATTATCATATGCGTTCTGTAGATCGTGCATCATAGGTTAACATGCAGCTTGTGGTTTGCAAAATGATTGAGTGAGGTGAGAGATATGTCGAATTGTAGTTTTGTGTTCATTCCTTTAAGCGCTCGATCCGGATTGTGTAGTGAGAATTAGGCGAAATAGTTAGCATATTAGTGATGTACGTTGCGAGAGGAAGAGAATGATGTACGGTTTGCGTATTTTGGTTGAGGATTGATCGAAACCGAGTTTGGAGATGGATGAACACAAGCACGCGGTGAAGAAGACGATTTTCTGGATTTTTTTCCTGTTTGATCCGCTAATTCGCAAGGCAATTTTCGAAAGCTGTTTCCCTCCCAAAAACCACCAATCAGCGCGTGACAGCACATTAATGTGCTGCGCTGTCGTTTTGGCTTGGATGATGAATATTACGACATTGCCATTGGAATCATTTTAATTAACTAACACATTTAAATAATTATTTAACAATTCATTTAACACTTTGAAAAATCATAAAAAAATATTGGCTAATCCAAAAATAGTGAGGATTTTTTTTATGGATTCCAATTTTTCCCTAGAATTTTGTGAGCTTGATATCACAAGTTGTGCATGGTGAAATGTTGACCTGGCCTATTGATCTTTGACTTGTGTGTATTTTTTACATGTTTTGCCATTTTCATCATGAAATGCTCATACATTTAAAGAAATGATTGAAATTTTTTGTGCTCATTCTGGACATGTTGATGGTGATTTACATATAAAGTTTGTGATTTTTGGATACCTGGTGATTGAGTTATGATTTTTTGAATCTAGGTGTGACAATTTGTGTCACACCTAGCTAGGTCAACTTCATGAATTTATTTGCATGACCTATGATTGTTGGATTGGATTGAAATTTTGCATGGATGATTATTGATATGTTGAAATGTTGTGTGAATTTTTCTGGATTTTTCCATGGCATTTTCAATTTGATTGATATTTTTCTTCTCTATTGGTTCATTGTGCAAGCTTGTGTGACACATGTTGGTAAATCTTGTGTGAAATTCTCATATGGTTTTGGATGAATGTGAAATTTGGTATGCTGATTGTAGACACCTTGTAGGACATCATGCTTTTGGTCCCATTCATTTCTTAATTGTTTTCACTCTGTTATGAATTTTTGAAGTGGATGCTTGCTTGAATGTCTTGGTTTGGCTTGAATAATTGTGTCTGGATTTCTTGATTTTCATTAGCCTAGTTCCTTTTGTCCAATTGAGCTGAAAATTGACATGCTATACCTTGAATATGTCCTGTTTAGGTGTGAATTATTTGAGGATTTTTGGAGTTGTTTTGGTATGCTTTTTATTAAAGTCATTCTGTTTGGACTTTTGGTGTTGCATTTGACCTAGTTTGACTTGTTTTGGTCATGAAATGAATATGGTGAATGATATGAGTATGGGATCAATTGCATTTGTTTTCTATTTGTGTTTATTTGAATTTGGTTGAGAATCCCTTGCTGTTTAGAATTTTTTCTCCCTTTTGGACCCTAGGCTTGGCCTAGTGGTCTAGTTTCTCACATTTGGATTGACTTTTCAGGATGAAATGCACAATGCTTAAGGAGAATGCTTCAAGTCAATTAAATTGAGATTGTTGGATGTTTTGAACTAATTTTGACTTTGTTTTGTAGGTTGTGAAGCTTGAGCTTGAGCTTATAGCTTGCACTTGTGTGCATTAACCTGTGTTGTTTGCTTGTACAGATTAACTGATTAACCATTTGCTGTTTATTGTTTGTCTGTCTGAGTACTGATGATACTTGATTGATTTCAGGTACATTTAGTCGCTTACAGTTCTTTAAGAACTTGCTTGCTGCTGCTTGGTTTTTAAACCACTTGAGGTAGGACTTCTATTCTTCATGTAGTCTGGGAGACCCGGCCTGTTACTTGGCCGGGCAATTGTCTGAAGTCCTCCTTAAGAGGCGATGCTTGTGGTTGTTTACATTTGTGCCAAGCAGGTGAAAGTCCTCTATGAGGCAATTGGTGGAAGCCAAGGGATATGCAATCTATCCCCCACTATTCTGTGAGTCGTCCCTCTGCTCACACGGCTGTGTGTTGATGCATTGGGACACAAACCCAAGATCCTGTGCTGTTGCACAATCGAGTCAGAGTCTTTGAGCGTAGAAGGGTCCCTCCATTCTGGACCCACGCTCCTTTGTCTGAAGCTCTCCCTGGTCAGGGATAAGAGCTGTGAAGTCTGATCTTCACTCACCTTTCATCTGCTTCACCTTAGCCTCGTAATGGCAAGGTTAAGAGCGAATACTACCCATGAACAGATGACTTGCTTCGGCAGTCAAACCCATTGTTTGAGCCTCACTTGATTGGTTATAGTGTGTGCTTTGTGAATATTTGTTTGACATGTTTGCTTGAATTGTTTGGATTGATTGTATGCTTGTATGCTTGCTTTCTTCCTGGATAGGATTAGCTTGCAGTTGTGCAAGTAGGTAGAAACCTCAATTTAGGGCAATGATGCATGACAACACTAGGCTCGAGTACAGCTCCCTGGTAGTGTGTCTTCCCTTGGTTTCTGGCTAGAGTTTCTGTCCCTTGAGGGGGAACTACATCGCCCTGATCCTTGTTCCAGACGAGGTATGTAGGCAGGTGGTCGTGCGAGACCACTCCGGGCAACCTTTTTCTTTTTTGTGTGTGTTTACTTGCTATCTGATTGTGTTTGATTGTGCTTGTTGTGTGCTTGGAAGCCGGTGTAAGTCCATCGAGTGGCATCTGGGTTCCAGTGTGCGTGTGTTTGGTTCGGATGCCGACGTAAGTCCAGTAATTGGTGGTCGGGCTCCACGTTTGCCCTCTGGCGTGTGTTTTGGTTCGGATGCCGACGTAAGTCCAGTGATTGGCGGTCGGGCTCCACGTTTGCCGTTTTGTGCGTGTTTTGGTTCGGATGCTGACGTAATTCCATCGAGTGGTTGTCGGGCTCCATGTTTGCCATCTGTTTGTGCATTTTGTGTTGTTTGGCGTGCGTAAGCCGAACTACAGTGGCTCTGATTCTCGTTCCAGACGAGATATGTAGGCATAGGATGCGATGTTCTATCGAGCTCCCTTCTCTTAACCCCACCTGCGTTCCCTGTGTGTGTGTGTGATGTTTAGCAACCTTTTCTTTTCTTAGAACGTGGATCCCGTCGAGTACGACGGACGTGAGGGGTGCTAATACCTTCCCCTTGCGTAACCGACTCCCTTACCCTTTCTCTTTGGTCGCGAGACCATTTCCTTTCCAGGTTTCTCTGAGCGTTTCCTTTCCCTATCTTGGGATAAATAACGCGCAGTGGCGGCTCTGTGTTGTGTTTTTGTTTTAGCCCGCCGGTTGTTTTTTCGCAGGATGCGACAGGAGACACCATCCAGGTTAACCCCGCTGTTTGCTGCAGAAGCCCGCTCGAGCTTTTCAACTTTGTCAGCCAACGCCTTCTGACCAACTGCAAAGCCTTGCATGATGTTGATCAGCTCGTTCATTTTGTCCTTCAGCTCGAGGATTTCTGTGTTGGGAAGATCCATGAGTCTGGGAGTATTACGTCTGGTGTAGTATCTGTGAGGTCGGGTTGAGTGCAAAGGTACAGTTCTGCGAGCACGAGCAATGATTCCTACATCAATCACGCACGTTAGAAACAAATACCTGCAAAATAAAACACAAGTTATTATGATCAATGCATGAATGCAGTGTCCATCCATATGAAGGACACTTTGTCTCTCGATCCTGGCATCATCGAGACAAATAATAATCCGGCATCAATATTTTGTATTCAGCATTTGATTCCATCGTGCAGATCGGAGATATGCGATTTAGCATGATACCCCCCAAACCATGTGTGTGCTTGTGTGAGTGCATACGATAAAGCAAATAAAGCTTGAAGATTGATCACTGAATGAAAAATATCATCACATAACAAAGAGTGCACAACAAGTGCCATAGTCATACATCAAACCAGATACAATTCAAATACAATCCTCCAGAATCAGGGAAAGAAATACAAGCAAATGGATTCCGTCAACAAGCCTGACGGTAATCCACAACAAATGAAAGGCTAGCTGGATGAGGGTCCCACAGATGGCCCTATCTCATCTTCCATCTTCGCGAACTCAACGGCGAACCTGAGCTCGGTGTTCTCCTGCTGCAATCTCCCCACTTCCTTCTGGTGAATCTTCATCTGCCTGAAGTAATGATCTCTCTCAACCATGTAGTGATCCTTCTCGGCAATGATCTTCAGATTCTATGACTCCTTGACCTTCAGTTTTGCCTCGCACTCAGTGATAATCCTCAGATTCTCTGACTCCTTAACTTTCAGTTTTGCCTCCCACTCAGCAATGAGGACTCGGACTCGGTCATCCCTCTGATCTCTCACCAAAATTTGCCTTCTCTTCTCATCTTCAATGACTTTTGAAGCTCTAGCCAATCTCTCTTTGGTGATGTCGTGCTCCCGGTTGGATGATGCCAAGGCTTGGCTGATCTTCCCATAATAGGCCGTATCCATCTCAAAGCGCTTTGCTTCCAGGGCATGCCGCTTGTCTTGATCTTCCATCTTCACTCTGAGTTCCTGATTAACCCTCTGAACCCGAGCAACACTCATCTCCAATTCCGCTTTCTCCGCCAGCAACTGATCTCTCTCCCTCTTCATCTCTAAGAACTCGTCCATACTGACAGTAGAAGGAGTCTCTTCAACCAACGGATACCAAGGATCGACCATAGGGAACGGTAAACAAGTAAGCTCCACTCTCTTACTGAGCCAGTCATCGAACGGAGGAAAAGATCTGTTATTAGCCCTACCCCAGGAAACCTTGCCTTTCCTTTGAATGCTACGCCACGCCTCAGCTACCTGCTTCACCTTGGCCTGATTACCCTCAACTGGGAAGTACACAGATTCCTGAACCTCACTCTTGTACGGAGGAAGCTCCATAGCAAATCCCATCTGCCTCTTAAGAAGTGTCGGGTTATAATTAATGCAACCCTGAACTCCTATAAGCGGCACATTGGAAAAACCCCTGCAACTGCAGATGAAATCTTGTCCAACCCCACTACTGTGAGTCCAATCTATGTCTTTGGCCCTCAAACCCATCAGCTTGGTCGCCCAATTAACATTCTGGCCCAAAAGAACAAAAGCACCCTTAGACGGCAAGTAACCCATAAACCACTTGTATAACAACTGAGCACAGCATCGAATCAATCCCCCACGCCTCTTCTCATTCCGGTTGTGAACCGAATAATAGACATCTCCAATCAAAGTGGGAATAGGATTTCCTCGAACAAACAAGCGGATGGCATTAATATCCACAAAGTTCTTCTGGTTGGGAAACAGAATGATCCCATAAATGCCCACAGCAATCAAAGCACAAACAACTCTCCAGTTACCCAATTCTGCCTGCTCCTTAGCCTTAGCTTCCAGGAAACTCAAATGAAAACCAGGCAACTTCCCCTTCTCTTTCAGATTACCCTTCACTATCTCTGGACTCAAATAAAAAGCACGGGAAATCCCACTAATATCAGGCTCTTCCTTAGTAGCATAGAAAGGAACCTGATCCCTGATCTGGATACCCAAAATATCAGCATAATCCTCCATCAACGGCCCGAGTAAGTAGTCTGGGAAAACAAAACACCTCAGCTCGGGATCATAGAACTGAAGAAGAGTATGAATGGCACTCCTGTCTCTGTCAGTGAGTCTGAAAACCATCTTCAGAATACCCCCATACATCTCACGAAACAACCCCACATGGTCGGGTGCAATCAATGCTATCATATCCTTCAACACACTGATCTCTGAGTCGAAGAAACTGTATGCAACATCATCCTTCAAGCCGGGTCTTCTCATATCTGGGCAGAAGATCTCTCAACCAGGATCTCGATCAAAAGGGTCCCTGTATATGGGTAAACATGTGTTAGATGCAGGTGAATGCAAAATGTAATGATGCTGATGAATGAATGCAATGCATTGCCATCCTCCAAGCCATCTGATCATCTGCACTGAAACCGGTCTCTGAACTGATCATAACCATCTGAGGAATGTACAATCACAAATCCGACCCACGGGTTCCGAAATAAACGGAACTGACAGATACATCATCATCATCATCATCAGCGATCCACTGAACGGATAACCACAACCATCTGGATCGGCCCGGGGAATCCTGAAATAAACGGATCCCCACTGATAAATAACACGGACATCACTCCGGCGTCTCAGAAATAAAAGGCCATAAATCCGACTTATAAATAGGACTCTGATCCACGGAACAAAAGTCACCATCTGAGCAAGCGTCTGAAAGAATCACCCTCCCCTCACAGGTAAATTCTAATCAGGTCACCCTAAGGCGGATAATAGTCTCGACAATCGGGCAGAGATACTCAATGGGTTTGCCCTTTCGGGTGTGCCATTGTAGCTCTCCTGAGATCGTCTAAACCAAAGATCCGGGAAATGATCGGTCACCAGAGTCAATAGCTCAAAAGAGATAACCCAACCAAAGTGGAAAACCCCACTGGAAGAGCACTTCTCAGATGAACCTCGTCCGGCTTGTGGTATGTCACGTCGCAACAATGTGCCCAACCGGCATGTGAGCGACGTGAGACCACGCTAATCTAGGTGTATACTCGGGCCTGGGTTTTAGCCCCACTCAGAACACCCACCCCAAACAGAGGAACCACCTGCACAGAGGACGGCAACACGATAGTATGATGCATGCAAGTATTTAATGCAAATATATACACTGGTTAGAATAATAAATACAATAAATAAAGCAAAGAAAGCAACCTAAACTATCCTAGAACGCTAGGAAGGACTCGCTCGGGGAAGATGGACCAGCACAGGTCAACATCTTAGGAATCCCCAGCAGAGTCGCCAGCTGTCGCATCCGCGAAAAAAAACAACCGGCGGGCTAAAACAAAACACAACACAGAGCCGCCACTGCGCGTTATTTATCCCAAAATAGGGAAAGGAAACGCTCAGAGAAACCTGGAAAGGAAATGGTCTCGCGACCAAAGAGAAAGGGTAAGGGAGTCGGTTACGCAAGGGGAAGGTATTAGCACCCCTCACGTCCGTCGTACTCGACGGGATCCACGCTCTAAGAAAAGAAAAGGTTGCTAAACATCACACACACACAGGGAACACATGTGGGGTTAAGAGAAGGGAGCTCGATAGGACATCGCATCCTATGCCTACATATCTCGTCTGGAACGAGAATCAGAGCTGCTGTAGTTCGGCTCACGCACGCCAAACAACACACGCACCCAAACAGGCAAACGTGGAGCCTGAATGCCAATCACTGGGCTTACATCAGCATCCGAACCAAAACACACGCACACTGGAACCCAGATGCCACTTGATGGACTTACACCGGCTTCCAAGCACACCACAAGCACAATCAAACACAATCAGATAACAAGTAAACACACACAAAAAAAGAAAAAGGTTGCCCGGAGTGGTCTCGCACGACCACCTGCCTACATACCTCGTCTGGAACGAGGATCAGGGCGATGTAGTTCCCCCTCAAGGGAAAGAAAATCTATCCAGAAACCAAGGGAAGACACACTACCAGGGAGCTGGACTCGAGCCTAGTGTTGTCATGCATCGTTGCCCTACGTTGAGGTTTCTACCTACTTGCACAACTACAAGCTAATCCTATCCAGGAAGAAAGCAAGCATACAAGCATACAAGCAAACATGGCAAACAAATATTCACAAAGCACACACTATAACCAGTCAAGTGAGGCTCAAACAATGGGTTTGACTGCCGAAGCAAGTCATCTGTACATGGGTAGTATTCGCTCTTAACCTTGCCATTGCGAGGCTAAGGTGAAGCAGATGAAAGGTGAGTGAAGATTAGACTTCACAGCTCTTATCCCTGACCAGGGAGAGCTTCAGACAAAGGAGCGTGGGTCCAGAATGGAGGGACCCTTCTACGCTCAAGACTCTGACTCGATTGTGCAACAGCACAAGATCTTGGGTTTGTGTCCCAATGCATCAACACACAGCCGTGTGAGCAGAGGGACGACTCACAGAATAGCGGGGGATAGATTGCATATCCCTTGGCTTCCACCAATTGCCTCATAGAGGTCTTTACCTGCTTGGGCACAATATTAAACAATCACAAACATCGCCTCTTAAGGAGGACTTCAGACATTTGCCCGGCCAAGTAACAGGTCGGGTCTCCCAGACTACATGAAGAATAGAAGTCCTACCTCAAGTGGTTTAAAAACCAAGCAGCAGCAAGCAAGTTCTTAAAGAACTGTAAGCAACTAAATGTACCTGAAATCAATCAAGTATCATCAGTACTCAGACAGACAACAATAAACAGCAAAAGTCAATCTATACAGACAACACAAGTTAATGCACACAAGTGCAAGCTATAAGCTCAAGCTCAAGCTTCACAACCTACAAAACAAAGTCAAATTAGTTCTCAACATCAAACAATCTCAATTTAATTGACTTGAAGCAATCTCCTTAAGCATTGTGCATTTCATCCTGAAAAGTCAAACCAAATGTGAGAAACAGGACCACTAGGCCAAGCCTAGGGTCCAAAAGGGATAAAAAATTCTAAACAGCAAATGATTCTCAACCAAAATCAAATTCAAACAAATAGAAAGCAAATGCAATTAGTCCCATGCTCATACCATTCTCCAATATCATTTCATGCACAATTTGGTACAAACTAGGTCAAATGCAACATCAAATGCCCAAACAGAACTATTTCACTCAAAAGCATACCAAAACAATTCCAAAAATCCTTAAATAATTCACACCTAAACAGGACACAATCAACAAGTAGCATGTCAATTTTCAGCTCAATTGGACAAAAGGAACTAGGTCAATGAAAATCAAGAAATCCAGACACAATTATTCAAGCCAATTCATAGCATCAACACAAGCATTCACTTCAAAAATTCATAAAACAGTGAAATCAATTAAGAAATGAATGGGACTAAAAGCATGATGTCCTACAATGTGTCTATAATCAGCATACCAAATTTCATCTTCATCCAAAACCATATGAGAATTTCACAAAGGATATACCAACATGTGTCACACAATGTTGCAAAATGAGCATACAGTGAAGAAAATCATCAATCAAATGGAAAATGCCATAGAAAAATCCAGAACAATTCACATGTTATACATCAATGATCATTCATGCAAAATTTCAATCCAATCCAACAATCATAGGTCATGCAAATAAATTCAGAAAGTTGACCTAGCTAGGTGTGACACAAATTGTCACACCTAGATTCAAAAAATCATAACTCAATCACCAGGTATCCAAAAATCACAAACTTTATATGTAAATCACCATCACCATGTCTAGAATGAGCACAAAAAATTTCAATCATTTCTTTAAATGTATGAGCATTTCATGATGAATATGGTGAAACATGCAAAAAATGTACACAAGTCAAAGATCAATAAGCCAGGTCAACATTTCTCCATGCACAACTTATGTTACCATGCCTATAAAAAACTAGAGAGAATTTGGGATCTATCAAAAAAAGTCTCACTATTTTTGGATTAATAATTAATTTTTTATGATTTTTCTAAGTTTGAATGAATTTTTGAAATAATTATTGAAATGTTTTAATGAATTAAATAAATCCAATGGCATAGTTGTAAATCTCGCTCAGATGCTCAAAACTCTGCGTTTTCATTAATCCAGTGGCACTGTGTGATTGGTTGCGCGTGGAGGGAAACAGATTTCAAATTGCCAAGCGAAAGAAACTGAATCAACACGCGTTTTTTTCCAGATTTCATCATCATCATCATCATCATCGTATTTTCCATAAACATTCAAGAACTCAAGAACATCAAAGTTCAACCAAAATTCACAAATAGATATCCGTTGGAAAGGTCTAATCAAGAGGATCACGAATATGCACATGATTTTGCCTAATTCTTCCTAAATCTCATGGATCGATCAAATTAGGTTTTCACATCCAAACTAAAAATCACAATAACTCGTCCTTTGTTTCACCAATCCAAAAACTAATTGCAGCATGATTACCTACGTGGAATACTCTACCAAACGCATATAACAACTCATCAAATCATGAGATTCGAAATCTCACCTTAAATTGAAGGCAGTAGTGATTCTTGATGTTACAAGGCGTGGCTGGCAAAAACAGATGAAGCACGAAGCTGAGGAAGATGACTGGAGTGTCTAGCTTGATCCAATGTAGCTTCTAGTGGACAGAATTTCAATTTGCCATGGATGCATCAAGAATGGACAGTCACGAATTTGAGGTCCTTTTGATCCAAACTACCAAAACAGCTTGAGAAGAAGATGAATGGAGGAGGAAGCAAAAAGAATTTCACAAATTGATGGAGAATTGGAAGAGTTTTGCTCAATTTTGTTCTTGAATGTTCTTGAGCTTTTGGAGAATTTGGAGGGAAAAGTTTGTTGAATTTCTTGTGAAATGTGTTATGATCAAAAGTTAGTTACAATTAGGATTATATACTTCCAACTAATCAAGCTCTAATCATCCAAATAACCAAA
>NW_026112476.1:120000-127221 GCF_024323335.1 Lathyrus oleraceus
TATATATATATATATATATATATAATATATATATATATATATATATATATATACATATATATAAGGTTAAAGATATAAGTCTTTTTTATTTAAATTTTTGTAATTAAATTGTTTATTTAAAAAAAAGGATAAAACATAGGTGTTGTTCCAATGATATTTTTTGTGCTTTTTTTCATTCATAAGGTTATATCTGTCTAAAACTTAACGTCACATTCAGATCCTCTACCAAAACATGACTGTGTTGTACATTTATTTTTCCAAAAATGGGAGATTAACTCCACATGTTATATCATGAATGGAAAACAGTTCTAACAGCATATAAGCAATTGTATATAAATTTAATCCTTTAAAAAAATACTAATCTAAAAGATCGAATCTCATTCTCCGTTTGTTCTTCATTCTATGTTTTTTTTAACACATTGTAAAATTCTACTCGCTCTATCTCAAATTATAAATCATTTTCTCTAAACTTACGTACATTTGCTTATATACTGTTAGAACTATTTTCCCTAAAACTCTAAACCCTAAACCTTAAATATATATATATATATATATATATATATATATATATATATATATATATATATATATAATATATATATATATATATATATATATAGATATATATATATATTATATATATATATATATATATATATATATATATATATATAAATATATATATATATATATATATGTTAAGATTTAAGTCTTTTTTATTTTAATTTTTGTAATTAAATTGTTTATTTAAAAAAAAGGATAAAACATAGGTGTTATTCCAATGATATTATTTGTGCTTTTTTTCATTCATAAGGTGATATCTGTCTAAAACTTAACGTCACATTCAGATCCTCTACCAAAACATGACTGTGTCGTACATTTATTTTTCCAAAAATGGGAGATTAACTCCACATGTTATATCATGAATGGAAAACAGTTCTAACAGCATATAAGCAATTTTACATAAGTTTAATCCTTTAAAAAAATGCTAATCTAAAAGATCGAATCTCATTCTCCGTTTGTTCTTCATTCTATATTTTTTTTAACACATTGTGAAATTCTAATCCCTCTATCTCAAATTATAAATCATTTTCTCTAAACTTACGTATAATTGCTTATATACTGTTAGAATTATTTTCCCTAAAACTCTAAACCATAAACCTTAAATATAAATATATATATATATATAATATATATATATATATATATATATATATATTTATATATATATATATATATATAATTATATATATTATAAATGTTAAAGATTTAAATTTTTTTATTTTAATTTTTGTATTTAAATTGTTTATTTAAAAAAAAGGATAAAACATAGGTGTTGTTCCAATGATATTTTTTGTGCTTTTTTTCATTCATAAGGTGATATCTGTCTAAAACTTAACGTCACATTCAGATCCTCTACCAAAACATGACTGTGTCGTACATTTATTTTTCCAAAAATGGGAGATTAACTCCACATGTTATATCATAATGGAAAACAGTTCTAACAGCATAAAAGCAATTATACATAAGTTTAGTCCTTTAAAAAAATGCTAATCTAAAAGATCGAATCTCATTCTCCGTTTGTTCTTCATTCTATGTTTTTTTTTAACAAATTGTAAAATTCTACTCCCTCTATCTCAAATTATAAATCTTTTTCTCTAAACTTACGTACAATTGCTTATATATTGTTAGAACTATTTTCCCTAAAACTCTAAACCCTAAACCTTATATATATATATATATATATATATATATATATATATATATAAGGTTAAAGATATAAGTCTTTTTTATTTTAATTTTTGTAATTAAATTGTTTATTTAAAAAAAAGGATAAAACATAGGTGTTGTTCCAATGATATTTTTTGTGCTTTTTTTCATTCATAAGGTGATATCTGTCTAAAACTTAACGTCACATTCAGATCCTCTACCAAAACATGACTGTGTCGTACATTTATTTTTCCAAAAATGGGAGATTAACTCAAATGTTATATCATGAATGGAAAACAGTTCTAACAGCATATAAGCAATTGTACATAAGTTTAATCCTTTAAAAAAATACTAATCTAAAAGATCGAATCTCATTCTCCGTTTGTTCTTCATTCTATGTTTTTTTTAACACATTGTAAAATTCTACTCGCTCTATCTCAAATTATAAATCATTTTCTCTAAACTTACGTACAATTGCTTATATACTGTTAGAACTATTTTCCCTAAAACTCTAAACCCTAAACTTAAATATATATATATTATATATATATATATATATATATATATATATATATATATATATATATATATATATATATATATTTATATATATATATATATATATATATATATATTTATATATAATGTTAAAGATTTAAGTCTTTTTTATTTTAATTTTTGTAATTAAATTGTTTATTTAAAAAAAGGATAAACATAGGTGTTGTTCCAATGATATTTTTTGTGCTTTTTTTCATTCATAAGGTGATATCTGTCTAAAACTTAACGTCACTTTCAGATCCTCTACCAAAATATGACAGTGTCGTACTTTATTTTTTCCAAATGGGAGATTAACTCCACATGTTATATCATGAATGGAAAACAGTTCTAACAGCATATAAGCAATTGTACATAAGTTTAGTCCTTTAAAAAAATGCTAATCTAAAAGATCGAATCTCATTCTCCGTTTGTTCTTCATTCTATGTTTTTTTTAACACATTGTAAAATTCTACTCCCTCTATCTCAAATTATAAATCATTTTCTCTAAACTTACGTACAATTGCTTATATACTGTTAGAACTATTTTCCCTAAAACTCTAAACCCTAACCTTAAATATATATATATATATATATATATATAATATATATATATATTATATATATATATAAGGTTAAATATATAAGTCTTTTTTATTTTAATTTTTGTAATTAAATTGTTTATTTAAAAAAAAGGATAAAACATAGGTGTTGTTCCATTGATATTTTTTGTGCTTTTTTTCGTTCATAAGGTGATATCTGTCAAAACTTAACGTCACATTCAGATCCTCTACCAAAACATGACTGTGTCGTACATTTATTTTTCCAAAAATGGGAGATTAACTCCACATGTTATATCATGAATGGAAAACAGTTCTAACAACATATAAGCAATTGTACATAAGTTTAGTCCTTTAAAAAAATGCTAATCTAAAAGATCGAATCTCATTCTCCGTTTGTTCTTCATTCTATTTTTTTTAACACATTGTAAAATTCTACTCCCTCTATCTCAAATTATAAATCATTTTCTCTAAACTTACGTACAATTGCTTATCTACTGTTAGAACTATTTTCCCTAAAACTCTAAACCCTAAA
Source organism: Lathyrus oleraceus (assembly GCF_024323335.1). NCBI lineage: Eukaryota > Viridiplantae > Streptophyta > Magnoliopsida > Fabales > Fabaceae > Lathyrus > Lathyrus oleraceus. The sequence goes on from NW_026112476.1 coordinate 123,340, forward strand.
CCTAAATATATATATATATATATATATATATATATATATATATATATATATATATAATATATATATATATATATATATATATATTAGGTTAAAGATATAAGTCTTTTTTATTTTAATTTTTGTAATTAAATTGTTTATTTAAAAAAAAGGATAAAACATAGGTGTTGTTCCAATGATATTTTTTGTGCTTTTTTTCGTTCATAAGGTCATATCTGTCTAAAACTTAACGTCACATTCAGATCCTCTACCAAAACATGACTGTGTCGTACATTTATTTTTCCAAAAATGGGAGATTAACTCCACATATTATATCATGAATGGAAAACAGTTCTAACAGCATATAAGCAACTGTACATAAGTTTAGTCCTTTAAAAAAATGCTAATCTAAAAGATCGAATCTCATTCTCCGTTTGTTCTTCATTCTATGTTTTTTTTAACACATTGTAAAATTCTACTCGCTCTATCTCAAATTATAAATCATTTTCTCTAAACTTACGTACAATTGCTTATATACTGTTAGAACTATTTTCCCTAAAACTCTAAACCCTAAACCTTAAATATATATATATATATATATATATATACATATATATATATATATATACATATATATTTATATATATATATATATATATTATATATATATATATATATATTTATATATATGTTAAAGATTTAAGTCTTTTTATTTTAATTTTTGTAATTAAATTGTTTATTCAAAAAAAAGGATAAAACATAGGTGTTGTTCCAATGATATTTTTTGTGCTTTTTTTCATTCATAAGGTGATATCTGTCTAAAACTTAACGTCACATTCAGATCCTCTACCAAAACATGACTGTGTCGTACATTTATTTTTTCCAAAAATGGGAGATTAACTCCACATGTTATATCATGAATGGAAAACAGTTCTAACAGCATATAAGCAATTGTACATAAGTTTGTCCTTTAAAAAAATGCTAATCTAAAGATCGAATCTCATTCTCCGTTTGTTCTTCATTCTATGTTTTTTTAACACATTGTAAAATTCTACTCCCTCTATCTCAAATTATAAATCATTTTCTCTAAACTTACGTACAATTGCTTATCTACTGTTAGAACTATTTTCCCTAAAACTCTAAAACCCTAAACCTTAAATATATATATATATATATATATATATATATATATATATATATATAATATATATAGGTTAAAATATAAGTCTTTTTTATTTTAATTTTTGTAATTAAATTGTTTATTTAAAAAAAAGGATAAAACATAGGTGTTGTTCCAATGATATTTTTTGTGCTTTTTTTCGTTCATAAGGTCATATCTGTCTAAAACTTAACGTCACATTCAGATCCTCTACCAAAACATGACTGTGTCGTACATTTATTTTTCCAAAAATGGGAGATTAACTCCACATGTTATATCATGAATGGAAAACAGTTCTAACAGCATATAAGCAATTGTACATAAGTTTAGTCCTTTAAAAAAATGCTAATCTAAAAGATCGATCTCATTCTCTGTTTGTTCTTCTTTCTATGTTTTTTTTAACACATTGTGAAATTCTAATCCCTCTATCTCAAATTATAAATCATTTTCTCTAAACTTACGTATAATTGCTTATATACTGTTAGAATTATTTTCCCTAAAACTCTAAACCCTAAACCTTAAATATATATATATATATATATCTATATATATATATATATATATATATATATATATATTAAATATATCTATATATATATCTATATATATATATATATTAATATATATAATATATATATATATATATATATAAAATGTTAAGATTTAAGTTTTTTTATTTTAATTTTTCTATTAAATTGTTTATTTAAAAAAAAGGATAAACATAGGTGTTGTTCCAATGATATTTTTGTGCTTTTTTTCATTCACAAGGTGATATCTGTCTAAAACTTAACGTCACATTCAGATCCTCTACCAAAACATGAATGTGTCGTACATTTATTTTTCAAAAATGGGAGATTAACTCCACATGTTATATCATGAATGGAAAACAGTTCTAACAGCATATAAGCAATTGTACATAAGTTTAGTCCTTTAAAAAAATGCTAATCTAAAAGATCGAATCTCATTCTCCGTTTGTTCTTCATTCTATGTTTTTTTAACACATTGTAAATTCTACTCCTCTATCTCAAATTATAAATCATTTTCTCTAAACTTACGTACAATTGCTTATATACTGTTAGAACTATTTTCCCTAAAACTCTAAACCCTAAACCTTAATATATATATATATATATATATATATATACATATATATATATATATATATTTATATATATATATATATTATATATATATATATAATATATTTATATATAATGTTAAAGATTTAAGTCTTTTTTATTTTAATTTTTGTAATTAAATTGTTTATTTAAAAAAAAGGATAAAACATAGGTGTTGTTCCAATGATATTTTTTGTGCTTTTTTTCATTCATAAGGTGATATCTGTCTAAAACTTAACGTCACATTCAGATCCTCTACCAAAACATGACAGTGTCGTACATTTATTTTTCCAAAAATGGGAGATTAACTCCACATGTTATATCATGAATGGAAAACAGTTCTAACAGCATATAAGCAATTGTACATAAGTTTAGTCCTTTAAAAAAATGCTAATCTAAAAGATCGAATCTCATTCTCCGTTTGTTCTTCATTCTATGTTTTTTTTAACACATTGTAAATTCTACTACCCCTCTATCTCAAATTATAAATCATTTTCTCTAAACTTACGTACAATTGCTTATATACTGTTAGAACTATTTTCCCTAAAACTCTAAACCCTAACCTTAAATATATATATATATATATATATATATATATAAGGTTAAATATATAAGTCTTTTTTATTTTAATTTTTGTAATTAAATTGTTTATTTAAAAAAAAGGATAAAACATAGGTGTTGTTCCATTGATATTTTTTGTGCTTTTTTTTTTTCGTCATAGGTGATATCTGTCAAAAACTTAACGTCACATTCAGATCCTCTACCAAAACATGACTGTGTCGTACATTTATTTTTCCAAAAATGGGATATTAACTCCACATGTTATATCATGAATGGAAAACAGTTCTAACAACATATAAGCAATTGTACATAAGTTTAGTCCTTTAAAAAAATGCTAATCTAAAAGATCGAATCTCATTCTCCGTTTGTTCTTCATTCTATGTTTTTTTAACACATTGTAAAATTCTACTCCCTCTATCTCAAATATAAATCATTTTCTCTAAACTTACGTACAATTGCTTATATACTGTTAGAACTATTTTCCCTAAAACTCTAAACCCTAAAACCTTAAATATAATATATATATATATAATATATATATATATATATATATATATATATATATTATATATATATATATATATATATATATATATATATATGTATATATATATATTTAGGTTAAAGATATAAGTCTTTTTTATTTTAATTTTTGTAATTAAATTGTTTATTTAAAAAAAAGGATAAAACATAGGTGTTGTTCCAATGATATTTTTTGTGCTTTTTTTCATTCATAAGGTGATATCTGTCTAAAACTTAACGTCACATTCAGATCCTCTACCAAAACATGACTGTGTCGTACATTTATTTTTCCAAAAATGGGAGATTAACTCCACATGTTATATCATGAATGGAAAACAGTTCTAACAGCATATAAGCAATTGTACATAAGTTTAGTCCTTTAAAAAAATGCTATTCTAAAAGATCGATCTCATTCTCTGTTTGTTCTTCTTTCTATTTTTTTTTAACACATTGGAAATTCTAATCCTCTATCTGAAATTATAAATCATTTTCTCTAAACTTACGTATAATTGCTTATATACTGTTAGAATTATTTTCCCTAAAACT